>NC_133010.1:2776737-3076737 GCF_048564905.1 Vicugna pacos | reverse complement strand
AAAGGACAATATATTTTATAGAACAATTTTTAAGACAACTGAATTGGCAGTAAGTTCACATAATGAAACATCCAACAAGTCTTTATATTTCTCCTGGAAATTCCTTGGTTTTTGGTGTAAATTATTAATAATTAATATCAGCTTTCTATTCTTTCTCTTCCTGTAGTTGTAGAGTTAACGTGAAAATAGCTTGTTGTGTCACTGAGAAAGCCTCCTGGTCAGCCTTCTAATTAAACAGCTCATGTGCGTTTCGGTGGCAGGTGTGCTAAATAGTAGTTTTTAGGCACTTGAGGGATGCCCATCACACCAGCACTGCGGGAGCCTATTTCTCACCCACGACCAGGTGAGACCCTCCTTTCCTCTGCTGCCTCACCCAGGACCCCACATTCTGGTTCTTTCTCATGACCCATTTTCATAAAGTTCACCCTGCACCAGCTGAGCAAGTCTCGGTTTCTCAAAGACCAGGATCTTAGTTCTAGGCTTTCTGTTAAAGGACAGTGTATAAAATCAGGCAAATTTATATGTCTTCTGAGGCCTCAGGATCTCTGCAATTAAAACAAGAACTTGAGTTACAATAATATTCTTTTCCACTTCTGAATTTCTATAACTCCACACAATAGCTTTTTTATTAATTAGCTAAAAATTTTTCCAAAATATATTTTCCTAAGATTCACAAATATCTATTAATTTATATTTAAAAATGCTATATTTAAGAAATGGAATAATTATTTACTTTTAAAAAGTAATTTAAGTCAAGAAATGTTTTATACTGAATGTTTACTATGAGTTCAAGTATGTAAGCTTCATTTTTTTGGTACTGTCAATAAACCACACAACGTGAGAGTTGTGGGTTGTTTTATCTGGGGCAAAATGAGAACCAGAGCCCAGGTGTCAGCATCTCAGAGAGCTCGGAGGAAGTGCTCTGAAGATGAGGGGGAGCTCAGCAGTATATGAGATTTCAGTGAAGGGGGACGTGCAGTCAAGTATACGTTAAGGCAGAGGCTGCTGCTAGTCGAAGAGCAGGTGTCTCTGTTAATGATTTTAGTGCTTTTCTAGATAGGAGGAGATGAAAGAATTTGGGCTCTTAAAATTTCCTGAAAATGTCTAACTATCTGAAGGCTTTTCTGCCCATTTTCCCAGAGCACAGAGCACCCCATTCCTGATCTCCACCCTGAACTACTTTCAGAGGGCGTTGAAGGTCAGCAGCTGCAGTGGCTCATGATTTAATCAAATCCGAGGAAGATGACAAGTGCCAATTTTTAGTTGACAATATGTATATATTGTAGGAAAAATGTTACTTTCCAACCCTACCCCTGTTTTACTTTTAGTTAGAGATCAACTGATAACTGTTAGATGACTTAAGTCAGACGAGGGGTGAAGGAGTCGTCTCTTGAGCCGGCCAGTGCTCTGTGTCAGCCTCCTTGATAACATTCAATTTTCTTTCTGTTCAAACAGCATGCATCAGATTTTATGAAGTTTGGAGCCTGTCCTGAGCACATGGGGTCTGGAGGTGGCCCTGTTCCTGTGGTCTTTGTTTATTCTGTGAATTATGGTGTGAATCTTTATGTGCCCAAGCTTCATCATAATTTCAAACTTTAAGGATTTAAATATGGGAGATGGATGCCAAGTTCTGGGAATAGATTTTCAGGATAACAGCCAGGATTGGTAAAAAGTAGGGAGAATGGATACAACCTTTAAAAAAGAAAGGTTATTTTACAATTTCTGGCAGGTAAATTAAAGTCCTTGTTGGGATTCTATCAGGAATGTTTAATTGGGAGACCTACCTCCCATTTTCATGAAATAAAATAATTTTATTTTTTGTTTTGTGCCTGCTGTCTAGCAAATAATTATCCCCTTTGCATATAGTATTATCGTTTAATCTCTACAAAGTTTCCCTGGAGAACACACGTGTCACAGGTGAGGGAGCCAAGATCATCCACGGTAGGTGGCAGGAAGGCAGATGGGCTGGAGGGCTTACCCTCCTTCAGGCTGAGACAGAGAAACCAAGGCTTACTGACAAGCGTGTTGCTGAAGTGGTTTATTTAATACTTTGCTTCCTTGATGAATTGGATCTCTTGAAATTGTTTATGACTGGCTTATCTTCCCCTCTCTCCTCTGCCTCAGGACTTCTCCTCGTAAGTAGTATGAATTCAGCCTGAACTGATTCAGGAAAATCAGAAAATAAAAAATTAGCCCACACAAAATGTCTGCTTAGTCCTCGTAATTCAGTACTTCCTAAAACTCTCAGAAATGCAAGGAAGGTGTGTTACCTCGGGGACTGAGTGCATTTGAAGTATGAGAAATATAAGTGTGATCTGGTAAAGGCACAGGCTCTATAGACAAAGATCCGGATTTAGATCCTGGCTCCATCAAGTACAGGAAACATGACCACCCAGAGCCTCAGTTTCTTCATGTGTTAAATGGGCTGATGGAGCTCTCCTCCAAGTGGTCAGGTCAAAATGACATGATCCTAGTGGCTCTCAGGCAGGATGTTGGGCAAAGTGCTAGTTGCTCTTGCTGCTTTATAATGTCTTCTTAGGTAATTCCGTTGTCCATTGGCTTGCGAATACCTACTCTTTTGATTTAAGAAAAATAGCATGTCTTAAGAATTTTAAAAATAAGGAATGAAGATTTACTGATTAATACTGGGTGTATTTTTATAGGTCATTAAAAAAAAACTAGGAGTTCTCTAAAGAGAATTTATTCAGTGTGCCTAGAATATGATTCAGTTAAATATGATTTTCCTTTAAATACTTTTCAGAAATTTTCTGAGATATTTTTTCTTGAATAGTAGTTGAAGATTTCTGAGGAGGTTTTACATTTAGAAAAGTTTATTCTTGTAGCAATTGACACATTAAATAAATGATTCATAACCCTGGACAGCATAAAGCCCTGGCTTTTTTTTTAATATATATAATTTTGCTGGTTAGTTCTATGACATTTTATTCGGTAGAAGTATCTCCCATTTCCATTTCACAGGCAGAGAAGATGAGTCATACAATACTCAGTATACAAGAGCAGCAGAGGCTGATTAATTTGGGCAGAAGAGTAAAAGGGTATGGAGAAAAAAATCCTTGATTCTCAAACTGGACACATTCTGCGGTGTTGTGCAGCTGAAACGGTTTTGATTTTGCTTCTGGTTTGTCCTAGGTTTCGGCGCATGTGCCTGGAAAGGTCTCTCGGGCAAAGATGCTTATTTAAGAAGGTTGTCATTGTATTTAAGAAGGTTGTCATTGTAAATGCTCTTAAGAAGATTAAACAGATTCCACAGCAAATAAATGAACATGTTTGGAAGGTTTTCCACCCTCAAGTAATTTCCAGAAAACAGACATGATTCACTTGCTAAACCAAACACACAGTTATAATAATGAGCCTGCCTCACATGACTGGACAGCACGGAGGGAGCCTCATCTATTGGCGGGGGTTACGCTGCAGGAACCGCAGCTGAAATTTTAATTAGAATTTATTTCCAGTGAGTGTTGCTTCCGCGTTTTTCTCCCCAAAGCAAGGAAGAGCCCTCCTTGCCTGGACATTAGTCTGCAGAGCCCCGCGGCTCACACACTTCCCTGCTCATCAGGAGGCTGATGGAGCCAGTTTGCTTAGACACACTTAGCTACACTCGCAGCGGGGATCATCAGTCTCTTCTGTGTGTTGACCTCCACGTGCAGGGGAGAAAATCGACTTTTGCTGCCGATAAACGCTAATTGACTATCAGTTGTTTCAGAGGGACTGTGATGTTGAAAACTGGTGTCCCTTTCATTTTTATATGTTGGATGCTGACAAATTGCGTGGCGACACCCCCATTGTAAGTACACCCACCAGGGAGGGGGGTGGAGTTTGGGTCTGTGTGTTTTAGTACTCAGATCCTGGCACTGGTCAGCTTTCAGTGTTCTCGCTGGGTTTGGGAGACTGTTTCTGGAGCGATTTCTTTGGCTGCCAATAAATTTGCACAGCCGTCTCCTTCAGTCGAGTTCTGATGAATTGAGTTGGGAGGGGCATGTGAAATTGGGGTGGGCAGAGAGGTGCGATGAAAACTAGCCACCATCTGGTTACCTCTCATATTTTTTGGGCCAAAATACTTGTCTTCTTTTCTTTTCTCCTCCATCCATCCCTTCAGGTCAGGGAGTCGTCTTCAAGAATTTCGTCCTAAAATGAAAAGTAATGATGAAGGCAGTGTGTATCTGTGGTTGATTTCATTTGATTTGGGTTCATTGTTAAAGATTTTCTGGTGAGGTGTTTATGAGCTCTTAAAAGCTAGAAGAGCAGCAATACCAAGGAGAGAAAGTCAGAGAAACGTGTCAGTGGCCCCTGTGAGTTCTGGGGGACGAGGGAAGGAGGTGGGGCAGAGGCAGCACCGCGGCCTCCCCTGCAGCCCTGAGGGCAACGTGCGCATGTAATGCCAGCGTCTGTCACCATGTGTTCTAACAGGACTCCCACTAAAAGAATGCGTGGAGATTTGGGGAGGCCTTACCTTTTACCCTCTTGTCAAACATCTTTAATGCTGACTGTATTTATTCAAGATGACACAGAGATCACCTGCAGAGCTTGAGGGAGCGGTGCTTGCTTCCTGTCTTGCCCGCCCCAGTCTCACTCATCAGACTCCTGATTCTTGTAGGCACTGCAGTGTCCGTGGGGGTAGCTCTGCTCCTGGGGGTCTCTGCTCCTTTGGTGGGAGCTCTGCTCCTCGGGGAGCTGGGCACGGGAGTGGTCACATTGGAGCCGGTCGCACCAGCGCTGATCCCTCTCCACGTGTTGAGCCCTTTGTGTAAGTAGTAGAGGTGGGATCCAGAGTCTTCCTGTGTCTATGGAGTTCTCCAGCAAAGCCAACTTGGAGGAAAGAAAGAAAATGCCTATTTTTCCATGACTGTGTCCTAAGGGTTTAAAGTTCTCTGCAGAGCACATGTGAAATCTCATTCAGTAAATACTCTGGGGTCTTGACTCTGACTTGTCATGAATTTGGCATTCTCATAATGTTATTTCTCTTAAAATATGTCTGAGCAATCATTTTTGTGTGATGGTTATGTGTGTGTAAGTGTCCTGAAGAAATTGTTGTGGATGGAAGATTGGGCATCAGTTGTACCAGAAGGGCTGGTGGCCCTGGGGGCTGCCTGAGCTCCGCATCATATGTTACCAGCAGTCTTTCATATTGCATCTTATTCCAGAGCTCACCAGGGCTCCCATCTCTCACTATGTGTCTTGAGAGAATATTTGTTCAGAGGGAAGGGGATGGGGTGCTTCCAAGTCTGGGTTTTCGGGTTCCCTATCTAAAGGTGGAACTGGCACAAATCCTTTATTCATGGAGTAATGAAGCCCCCCAGTCTCGTGGCTAATTGGGCCTCCCTGTCCTTCTTCATGTGAGGAGCCAGAGGGCTTGGGTTAGGCCCCCAAACCTGTTTTTGGTGAGCTTTCAGCCCTATCACACAACCTGGGTTGTCCCATTTCAGTCACATGACTTTGATTTTTGCAGGTTGATGTGACTCCTGGACAGTGCCTGGGACTTCCAGGTTTCCCCTACAGTAGGGGCACTGAAGAAAGTTCACCCCGTAAGGTGTGTTTGGGGGCATCGAGGACAAGTAGGGACCCACAGACAGATGTCTGGATGGGTGGCGATCAGGCCCGAGTCTTGGAAGAACAGAGATTCCATTACTGTTTTAACAGTGAAATTGAGGGAGTAATTCTGGAAGGTCTGATGCAACTGAGATTAAAATTATTATATGGTTTTTATTGTTAGCAGTAGTGGTTTTTAACCCTTAGACCCAGTCCCCCCTATTTATAATAAATATTTTGTAACCTTTCTTTTCTGGTGCCCAGAAGTGAACATCATAGAAAATGTAACCTAACTATAAATATGATAAACAAATAGACAGGTAGATGGAAAGATGTGGTACCTAAATTCTTATATTATGGGGTATTTTATATTCTATGCTAATTAGTAACCTCTCAGGACAAAAGGCACATACAAAGGGAGTCACTTCTAATAAACTATTTTTCCAAGACTTACCTAACTGGGAAACAAGTGTCTTCACAATGTTAGAGCACCTCCCAGGCCCCGGGGAAATCTCCTTGTCAGAGTTACACTTGCTGATGGTGTCCCGTGCCATGTGCAAGCAGATGCGGTTCGGAAGCTGCCCGGAGGCGGACTCCGGGGATTCCTTCTCCGTCGCAGCTGTGAGGGAGCCTTCTCTTTCCAGACCACAACCACAGAGGTGATTTTAAATCTCTGAAAACTGCCATACCAGAGTATATCACAACCCTCACAAGATATGTTGAATAAAGTAGAAAACTTTAAGTGACTCCTTTAGGATAGAACGAGGGTATAAAAGAAATAATGAATTAAAAATTCTAGTGCCCGAATGAGTGCTACATTACACTGGCTGCATTATAAGGTTAGACAACTTCATCACCACTTTACATACCACATCTTGTAGTTAGATTTTATTTATCTTTTTTTTCTAAAGGAAAAAATCATTTGTTGAGTTCTTGTGTCAGAGGTGACGAGCAGATAGCAAGTGTAAAACCGGGAATCGTGATGCTGGTCAGTCTAAGACCATCTCCGTCACTGCACAGATCATCTTTACTCATTTTACTGCACTTTTTGGAATCACCTTCTCACTTGGAAAAACCCCTGTGTCAGTTGGATTTGTTAGTAAAACAATTCTTTTTCTTACCTAGAACATCAGTGATGTTTTCAAGATGATAAAAAAAATCTGCCCATGGCATTTAAACAGTTGCTTGTTCTTGTAATTCATGGATCACAGTCTCGTCTTTGTCACAATTGGAGAACTGTGTTTTCTGTGTGCAAATTCTCATTGCTTTGGTGATGCAGGGACACGTGTCCTTACTTGATGGAGTATGATTGTTGTTGTTTGCATTCTCTCCCTAAATCTGGAGTCCTGTGATATGTTTCCTGTTAACTTAAAGAATAGGAATGTTGTTATTTGTCTAAATATCTAACCTCACACCAGTGATGCATATCAAATTGGTCCAACTAGGAATTCCAATATTAAATGAGACAGTAATTTCACAACCCACTTTCCAAAAAATTTGGATTCATGGTTCAATTATACCAGGGACATTACCTGTTTTAATTGAATCAATCATTGCTTTCTTCAATAAAATTTTCCATTCCATCTGCTCTTTTGGTTTACTGTTCTTCAGTGTTTCATTTGCTTTCTTTCCCAAAAATATATGATTTTGGCTTTTGTCATTGAAAATCCTTGCTGGTTTTGCTACCTCATGCTGGAGAGGAAGGCTTGTGACTGTTTTATAGTCACTGGTTTCATGGTTGTATGAGTGCTAATGCCACCTTGCAGGGGTGTGGAGACCTAATGAATTGTGTACATAAAAGGCTTAGTCTACACTGAGTGCAGGGTTAGTGTTCGCAGCTCATGTCATCAGTATCATAATTAATCCATTACAATCATCCTCTATTAATCAGTGTTATCCTTCTAACGTCTCCAGGAGAGGAATTGTTTTAGTCTAAATGCAAATCTTTGCCTAACTTTCAGTCAATTCAAAACCTTTAAAGCTTTGCTGTCAATAGGACTGTGTGCCTGCTATCCCTACTTCTGCTCCTCCTGACCCGGGACGCGGTCCCCAGGCTGATGATCCACAAGACACTGGATTCTTGATCCCATGGCTCTGTGTGTTCTGAGACATCTGGAGACTTCAGCACTGTTTTAGGGGCATTGGGTCCCACCTCTTCATAGCATTGATGAGATGAGATCTGTGGGTTCACACTCATTCTTGAGTGTACGGTGCATTTTTTCTGGAACCAAAACAACCCCACCGTGGCAGCACTGCTTTGACCACATGCTGGGACAGCGTGTGCTTGTCAGTTCTTGGGTTTAAATTTTCTGTTCTAACTTCTAAAATGGGGTATAATGACAGATACACTCCATGTAAACAGAAGTTCTGTGGGGTTTTCAGCAACTTCTAAGAGCATAAATATTCCTGAAGCAGCTAACCTTCCTCCCAAGAAGTGAGGAGCAAGCCGGCAAGTCCTGGGTGACTGTGGCGGCCAAGCTGTGCAGCCCAGGCTGCTCACTGAGGCGCAAGGAGAAAATCTTAAAAACCTACTTCCATGTTGTCTTTCACAGAATCTCAGAAATGAACATTTTAATATATAAAGAGGGGTGTTTTTTTAAATAAATTTCTTATTTTTTTCCTTTTTCAGTTTTAGTAGGTAGAATTAATACAGTTCAACTTCACATACACATATTGCATGTAAATACATGTATAGAGTATACTGCATTTTTTAGTTTACATATATGTACTAATTACTGTTTCTAAGAACAGATTAGATCTTTAGATTTTTCAAATTACAGTTACCAGAGGAATAAGGACATCTACAAAAGAATAATAAACAGAATATGGTAATCCAATCACAAAGGACAGTCAGATGTGCTTACATATATTCAAGAAATCAAAATAAAATTTAGTTCATTTGTGGTCTTATTATTATTGCTATTAATTTTAGATTCCCCATAAATGAAGTCATGTGGCATTTTTCTTTCTCTTTCCACCCCACTTCACTTAGAATGACAGTCTTCAGGTCCATCCATGTTGCTGCAAATGGCATCTTTTATGGCTGAGTAGTATTCCATTGTATATATGTATCACCTCGTCTTTAGCCAGTCATGTGCTGATGGACATTTTTGTTGTTTCTATGTTCCTTGTTCTATGTCCCTTCTGGCAACAATTACGGATTTTAAATATTTTCCACCTTAAAATCCTTCCTGAAGGAGATGTGGTAACTGGAATCAAAAACAGTTACAGCACAGGATTGTGTGTGATGGGCACTGGGAGCTTGGTAGAAAGGTTGGCAGAAAGGATTTCAGATTCTGATCAAATGATTCCTCCTCTTGTAGCCCTGCTGACTGCCTCTCTCACAGCCTGCCCTACAAATCTGAACAGTCCCTTCTGTGAATCCTACTGTATTGTGCACAAATTTTCTCCAATTGGTGTCATCCAGCAGGGACCTTATTTGAGGCACCCAATCTCCTGTGTTGGTTTCTTCCATCAGCCCTTAACTTCCTTGGGAGCCAGGACTGTCTCATTGCCCCAAGGATCCCTAATGCCTAGTGAGATTCCTGATACAGCTGGGACTTAATGAGCACATGGGTCAAATGGAAAAACCTGATCAAAGAAAAGGCCCTCATTGTTCAGACATGCCTACTTGAGTACATAGGGTAAACTGACATGTCTTCTTGGATTTGCTGTCAAATACTTCAACAAAGGACAAATAAAAGAACAAAGGTCTCAATAAAGGAAATATGGAAAAGTTTGTGAATTCCTTAATCTGGGTGTTGGGCTTACTGTACTATACTTACTGATGTATACTTAAGTTAGTTTATAATTTTACTGTCATTAGCGGAATACCAAGTATTGATACGTATAAATTGAAATCCTTAGAACTGGCCAAACTTACCCCACACAAAATCCTTAATATCCTAGTAATTTGTCTTACAGAAATCTTTTCCCACAAAGACAGGAAAAAAGGGAAAGGCAGATCCGTGCAGTATTTCCACGTTGTCAAAAGACCAAAGGCCGACACAAAAGAAGCAATTGTAAAAAAGATAAAGAGGCTGAAATCAATGTCCGGAAAACCTAGCTAAGAATCCTAAATGGCCCAACTTAACTAACCTCAGCCCTGCCGCATCAAGAATGGGGCAAATAGCACCTAGTGGATTTTTTTTAAATAAATAAACAATGATCCAGTTCCTACCACAGGCAATTATGATAAGACTGAGTATAAGTTCTAAAAACAAATAGTGTACAAATCATAATTTCTACTTGATTCAAACCGATTCTTCTATAAAATCTGAATCTTTTTATTTTTAATACAGATTTGTGGCATATGACCTAGTGATAAAATTTTCAACTGGCTTGTATTTAAAAAGTTCACCATAGTGAGAGTTTATTACATCAACTATTCCTTTTTGGGAAACCCATGTGCCTTGTCACTATCTTTCATAAGATTTCCTGTGGAAAATTCAATCCTTCATTCAGGAAAAGGCTGAGAAATATATCTCATGGAAAACCGTCATAAACTGCAACACAAGAAAATGAAAATGACAGTGAGCAGCCCGTGAAGCTGGCAGACACACACAGCGAAAGGCTGTGTTCCCGCCTCGACTTTATGTAACCAGCAGGGAAAATGTGCATTTCAAGAAATAGACATAAACTATTTTCAGGACCTTAGCACACAATTTCCCTTTCAAGGTTTAGTGGGCTTCCATTTAATTCTATGAGAAATGTTTAAAACAACAGAACAACAGCTGAGATAGGTTTAAAGTAACTTTTATATCTTAGTGAAAATAAAGCCAACTGATAGTTATAATTTTTACTTTATTTGATCTCACTCTCTTACTTTACCTCCCCAACCTCCTCCACAAAATGATGGTGAACATCCCTGCCTGGGTCAGAATTCTAAGTAGAATGTACCAATCACATGGAGGTGTGCTTTGTTGTTTTATTTTTCAAAACAAACAAGTTTCATTCATGTGATTTAATAATTGAGATCAGAAACAAAGTCTACTCAATAAATGGTAGCCAACACATGTCGTCATAGTTGCTCATCAGGTTTGGCCCCACGTTACACACTTTTACATGGAAATGTGCCATGTGCTGTCATGGGAAATGGTGAATGGGGACAGGGCCTCTGCTCTCACAGGGCACACAACCTGGTGGGAGAGGCAGTGTTCAATCATTGCCCTTTTTTTTAAATGTACTTACAAATTATGGGAAATGCTATTTAAAAAGAACAAAATGAGTCAATGAAAGTGAAAAATACAAGGACAATATTTAGGCTGAGGGAAGACAGGGAAACTCTTTGAAGAGCTGACACACCACTGAGACCCAAAGGACAACTCCGGTGTTGCATGTGAAGGGCAGGGACACACTGATTAAGGGCTGATATCCAGAATATACCAAAATTTCTTTAAACTCAACAAGAAGGATAAATAACTTGATTAAAAACTGAGCAAAATGCCTGAACACACACCTCATCAAAGAAGAAATCTAGATGCAAAAGAAGTCTATGGAAAGATGCTCCACAGCATGTGTCATAAAGGGGATGTCAACTGAAACAGCGTGGTACCACTGCACACCTGTCAGAACTGCCAAAACGCAGAACACTGACAGCACCAAATGCTGGTGAGGATGTGGAGCGTCAGGAATTCTCATGCATTGTTGGTGGGAATAAAAATGGCCCAGATACTTTGGAAGACAGTCTGGCAATTTTTTACAAAACTAAACGTACTCCTAACATATGATCCGGCAACTGTGTTCCTCGGTGTTTACTCGACGAAATGGAAACTTATTTCCACACACAAATCTGCATACAGATGTTAATAGCAGCTTTATTTATAATCACCAGAACTCAGAAGCAACTAAGCTCTTCTTCAGTAGGTGAATGGATAAACTGTGGTCCAGACAGAAAATGGACTATTATTTGGTGCTAAAATGAAATGAGTTATCAAGGCATGGAAAGACATGGAGGAACCTTAAGTGCATATTACTAAGTGAAAGAAGCCAATCTGGGAAGGTTCTGCAACTGTCTGATTCCACGTGTATGGTGTTCTGAGAAAGGGAAAACCACAGAGACTAAAAGATCAGTGGCTGTCAGAGGCTAGAGGGGAAGGAGCAATGAATGAGGTGCAGCACGGAGCATTTTAAGGTCACTAAGACAGACTACTCTGTATGATGCTGTGATGGTGGATACATGTCATTGTACATCTGTCCAAACCCACAGAGTGCACACCACCAAGTGTAAATCCTAGTGTCAATTATGGGCTCTGGGTGATGATGACGTGTCAGTGTTGGTTCACCCATTTTCACAAATGCACACTCAGGTGCAGGTGTCAATAGTGAGGAGGCTGTGGGGACAAACTGCAGTTCATACACCCAATCCAGCCCCAGTCACCGCTGTGAGTAAAGCTCTGTGGGTGTGTGGACTGTCTGGCTGCTCTGGCGTCTGAACAGCAGAGCTGAGCAGCTGCACCAGAGATCAGGAGGTTTGCAGACCCTGAAATATTTACCCCCAAGCTCTTGACAGAAAATGTCTGCTGTGCCCTGTTCTACACGAATCAATATTCACCCTGATGAGACAGGAAAGCAGAGACCAAACCAGGCATGGTTAATGGGACTGATGCAATGTTTTAGTTCCAACACCTTTGCTGAAGTCCTGCAGATCCAGCGACAGACTGTAGCCAGGAAGCGTCTGCAGAAGGAGTCGGTAGCAGGCCTTCCTGCCAGGCTCTGGGATGCCGGGGGCCGTGCGCTCACGGGGGCCACCCGCTTGAAGGAGGCGGACTTGCAGTGGAAGCCGATCAACTCATGGAGCTCGGAGAGGAGGCTGCATTGCTGAATTCTGTCCTCGGAACGCTGAAGCACAGGGAGAAAAGCAACAAGCATCTGAACGAAACATGTCAGTGAAAAAAGACCCATAAAAAAGGCTTTCCCTTAAAACAGAGACCCGATGACACAGGAAGGAAGAGGAAGGCTGACTTCGTGCACTGACGGGACCGGATGCAGAAACGCAGGGAAGCAGCACTGTGCAGACGCTCCAGACCCTCTCCGGGCCCCACCTCTCCGCGTTCCGCCTGTCCTTTTACTAGAAATGCCCCTATTCCCTGAAATAGAGGAATCTGCTACCTAAACATGGGACACAGAGAAGGGAAAGAGGAACAGGAAGGGAAAGTAAAGGAACAACAGTTCATCTAGTCCCTAGGGTTTGGGCGGGACTTTCACCAAACACACAACCTCTCAAAGCACAGAGCGCACAGTGAGAGGCTGACAGTGTGACTGCGAATTCTTCTCCTTAAGCACCAGCTACCTGCCAGCACACGCTGCGCCCGTTACTGAATCATTACAATCATCTCAGAAACTATTACTACCCCGGCTCACAGGCAAGGAAATCTGAAAGCCGGGGAGGAATTATTATCATCCTGGACAAAGTCCCACAGACCAGAAGTGTCAGAGCCTCTGGCAGACCGTGGACTAAAATGCTCCTCATCACCACGGGCCCTGAGCCTCAGGCTGAGGCCACGTCAGGTCTGCACGGGCCCAGAGCACAAGTCTGTGGGACAGGGAATGCTCCCACTCGAAGTGCCAGGCGAAGACCCTCAGGAAGCTGTGTAATGAAACCAAATCCCCAAACTCATTTCCAACCCACTGCCCTGTCCGGGAGGACTGCTCGGCAGATCTGCACTGTCACCTGTGCACAGGCTGAGCAAGGGGCCCAGACAGGGACGTGACATCCCAGTGGAAGTGGCTCGGGGAGCGCTTCATCACAGGACAGACTTTCCCGGCTTCCAACGCAAATTCTCCATTCCATTTCCAACTGGAAAGGAAGTTTAGACTTGCTTTCCTCTCCAGAAACAAAGAGAGTGGTAACATCAGTGGGAAACTCAAGACTGAGGAAGAGTCTACTGGCCATTTGGAAGGATAGGCCGGGGAGGGAACAGAGACAGTTATCAGAAAGACCTGTGTTCCAGTCCAAAGTCTACACGTCAGTCGCTTTGACAGTTTCCTTTTTAATACAGGTGATAAAGTCTAATTATGATTGTTGGGAAAACTAAATGAAATAACGTATTCCACTAGCATAGGTGTAAAATCCTCCATGAGTGTTCCAGGAATGGACGTGATCGTGGTTAGTTACTGTCTGCCAATTCTTGTGTGGTAAGCTCACATCAGCCAACCAGAGATGTGCCAGAGAATGCCTCACCAGCCAGCAGCCTTCTCCAAGTTGGAAACTCACAGTGTCCGAAGAGCAGGCAGTGGTGGATACTTTGGGGCACTCTGGAGGTAGCACTCCAGTGATGACTTTAAAAAGCTGGGGAGAATTTAGGGGACCATACAGTTCAAATACAGAAAACTCATTCCATGTCTACAAATATTCATCTCTAGCCATGATGATTCAGAGAGTAAATACACATTCAAATTTACAACATTTTCCCACATAAGTGCATCAAAACAATTTGGAAAGAATGTAACTTTCTTCTCTAGATCACACAGCGGGGATTACAAGGTTTGTACTGACAGCCCTACATGTAAATCATCTGCAAACGTAACTGGGTCCAATACCAGTCATCATCTTTCGAAGAGAAGGATGGAAAAGAGCAAAACCAAGCTAATATGCTCCAGCCTTTTGTTTGGTTACGATGTCACAGAGGAGACTGACAGCTCAATAAGGAACCACTCTGCCGTGATCACGGAGCCTGGGAGCGCAATGGGCGGCAAGATGTATGATGCAGCAGTAGCTGTGCCTGTGCATCTAGGCAGGTACCAAGACTCACCTCGACAAGGTATCAAACGTTTATGCCCATGTCCTCATCACCTGACAAGTATTAAAGAGAAATGAAAACATATGAAAGACCAATACCCTTGGTGGGTACACCATCCAAAGAGCAAAGTCACAGTTTGACAACTGGCCATCATGGTTCCCTGTAATTCATTCTTGGAAGACCTTAAAAGCCACTCCTCTGTCCTCAAGAAGTGATGCCTACTTGTCCTATCTTTGGCTCAGGGATACAGCACATTCACGTGGACTTTAATGTCTGCACAGATTTGACTGTCTTTCTCCAGGTTCACTTGTCCATTCCGAAGAAGCCTGAGTTAAGTCCATCTTCCATAAGATCAACTCCCTCCAGTGACAACTCAACGAGCCTGCAATTACAAGCCAACTGAACAGGACTGTCCTCAGCTAAAAATATCACCCACCCTTCACTGCTTTCTTAATCTCCTTTCCTGGCTAATTGCAACAGACAAACAACACCCTCCACCAAGTTCCCCAAATATGTCAAATAGAAATTAAGGTCCATAAAAAAAAGACAACTCCATAGTCACCTCTGAATTCCTAGCATACAAAAATGTCAATAAA
Source organism: Vicugna pacos (assembly GCF_048564905.1). NCBI lineage: Eukaryota > Metazoa > Chordata > Mammalia > Artiodactyla > Camelidae > Vicugna > Vicugna pacos. The sequence goes on along the minus strand of NC_133010.1, from coordinate 3,061,853 downwards.
TAGAACTATGATTATTGCTTCTTTCTTTTAAAACCTTTCTGGTTATTTAAGTGCGACCATGGAAGGGAGGTATTTGGGTCTAGTATCTTGATCTAGAAGACTCTGGAGGCCTTTTTCAGAATGGCTATCCACTGATTCATTCAAAACACAACTTCTCTTTCCGGGAGGAGCTAAGATTTTCTGCCAGGAGTTTGTGGTCACTCTCATGCTATAACAGCTTTAAACTAAACCCTTACTTTGTATATGTTATTTTTCCCCTTTCCTTATTTCTTTGCCTTGAGGAATACATTTTTTCTTTTGTTTCAAATTCACCCTTTTGTAAAGCAGGATTCTAAGGATGTGCTTGGCCTTACATAAGAACAGCCATCCAACACCCAGTGTGAGAGGCTTCGGGCTCACCTCCTGCCCTTCTGCCAGGGCAACCGAATCTCAGTTCAGGAGCCAACCGGCACCCCAGGGCTTCTAAGGCTCACGTATCTCCCAGAATCCCTGCTTTCTGGTTTGTCTTGGCTTCTGAGGATTTCCCCTCACTTTCTTGACAATTATCCTTGCAGCTTGAAAGATGAAGAAGGAAGGTTTTATTTCTTAATCTGCATTTTAAGGAACTTATGTAATGAAGGTTTTCACGAGTTTTTGAACCCTCCATCACCGAGACAGAAAACATACAAGTTATTTTCTAAATTTAGCTATCATGTGCATCTTTTCTTTGCTTTTGTTTTCTTAACTGCTAACAGATATTTTTTAATTAAAAAATAAAATTAGGCCCCAAATAGGATAGAAAATTGAAGGGGCAAACAAAATTAAAGGGCAAAGACAGAAAAATGATAAGTACTCTACAAAGTTAATAGAATACATACACTATGGATCAGATCAGCAATTCTCAGTAACAGCTAATTGAAACCTGACCATGAGGTAAAACGTCTCTCCTGTCAGGAGATGGCCAACAGAAAATAGAATTAAGCCAACAAACTAAAATTCTAAGTCTGGCAAGGTATAGAAGTCTACCAGCTAAATGTCTCTTCTTCTGGAAAAGAGGGAGACTCACCAGCTATTTTCTGTGGAGCCTGAGCCCAGGGAAGGGCGGTGAAGTGAGCTCTGTAAGTACCCAATTAGCAAAGTGAGTGATGAATAAAGAGATGTGAGCTTTGATGACAGAGATGATACTGCTATTCACTTGTCCTGTCAAGTATGACTTCATGCTCAGTGATCAATACCTCGGCGTCCTCAGGAATTGAGATTATAGGAAAATGCACAGCCCGGGATAAGACCTCCTCTGTGAGCTCGTGAGACTGCACTTAGATGTCTCAAGGGCACCTCCAACTCCACCTGCAAAGAGCTGACCTCACGGTGCTCCTCCAATAGCTGTCCTGCCCAGGGCCCCTGGTCTGGGGGCAAGGTCTCCCTGCCTCTACCAGCTCAGGCCCATCACTCACAGATGTGACTGGACCCCTCCTTCAGGGCCAAGATATCCTCAGTCACCAAATCCCACCACCCACACCTGACCTACCAGGTACTCACTGGCACTCACTCAGCACTGACTCTGTGCTGCGGACCACGCTGCACACTCTGCACAAGTTATCTCACTGGATTTCCACAGCAGTCCTGGGAAGTCGGTACATCACTGCTTCAATTGATTAGGTAAATTGTTTCACTTCCTTGAGTGCGTCATCCAAAGTGACACGGCTACAGAGCCACAAACCTGGGACTGAAAATCACTTGAAAACTGAACACTGCTACACCTCACAGCCACCCTACTCTGACTCATCACATCATCTCCTGCCGAGCCTTCTAAATGTTTCTAAGCATTCTACAAGACAAAAGTGATCTACGAGAGCACCCCACTCCCCTACTTAAAATCTGTCAATGACGGTCCACTGCCCTTAGGAGAATGCCCCACCGGGCCTGAGCACAACCCAAAGGCCCGGCATCTGCATTCCCTGTGCAGCCGTGCCAACTCACCCACCATGTAGCACTACATGTGCCGTGTGCAGACAGGGATGCTGATTGCGTACAACCCGGGGCTCGTCTCACTCAAACAATGATCACCCTCTTCAATGCTGACTCTCAGAAAAATGTTTTCTCAGGATGAATCAATATCTTTTTCCTTGCAACTTCCCATCATTGATAATGAGCTCCCCACAAAAGAGAGAAGACTTAATCCTCAGTCTCCTTATCTGTAAAGTGTGAATAACAAGGAAATATGAGAGGTTTTAAGAGAAATAATTTTCATGTGAGGCTGAGGGACAATTCCCAACATACAGTAAGCACTCAATATGTGCTTACTTAATATTAATAAGAATAGATTCCATTCCAGCAACCTTCAATCAATGCTTTATGGCTTTGTCCAAAAGACCACCAACAAACTGTTGGGCAAACCGCTTTGAGGAGATCAGCACAAGCGTACTGGGAGAGGTAAGCGCTGACTCCATTTACAGCTGCAGCCAACCAGTACTACGGGGTGGGGGCATTTTGCTCAAACTCTTACATGTTGCTTGAGCATTTAGTTGTAGTTATTGAATAAAGATAGGTATTATTTCCTCAAAACTCCTGAAACATAAATCTTCAAAGATTTATGTAAATTAGGTTTCAAGTACAACACACACACTAGAAATCATTTGAAAATTTTACTCTTAGATCCTCCGCACATCAAAAGGTCATGTTCTTAATGTATCTGACTAAATACACTGAAAGGATTGTTTAAAAGAAATTAAGATGAACCATCCTGAATAAGCTCTCAGTATCATTTGCACAAAGCCCCACCCAAGGGTCTCATTTCTCACATCCACATAGGTGTTCAGGCAGCTTAACCTAGGTCTTGGTTTCTTATAACACAGGGATGGGAAGAATTGTGGATAGATTTATGTAGCAAATACAAATGTAGTGTATTTGCTGTGTAGGAATCCTAGAAATAAATAAATTGTTATATAGTCCCACCCTTAGGAAGGCCAGCCTTTCCATTTACAACAGCATTAAAAATAAAATGAGAGATACATTTAACAAAATTTTACAAGATTTGTACATTGAAAATTTTGAAGTATCACCAAAAATTATTGAAAAGATCTACATATATGGAAGGCATCCCATGTTCATGAAATGGTAGACAATATTGTCAAAAATGTTAAGACTCCCCAAAGTGATCTACAAATTTAATGGAATCTCTATCAAAATTCCAGCTGACTTCTTTCCAAATATTGAAAAACTGATTCCAAAATTCATATGGAATTGCAAGTGGCCCAGGTCAGCCAAAACAAACTTGAAAAAGAAGAGCAAAGTTGGAGGAATCACTCAAAGGTTACTACAAATCTATAGTACTCAAGTCATTATGGTACTGGCATAAGTTTGGATGCATAAATCAATGAGACACAATAAAAAATCCAGGGGGAAAACTTATATTTACAGTCAGTTTTCCACAAATATTCCAACAACACTCCATTGAAAGAATAGTCTATTCAACACATGGTGCAGAGACACCTGGGTATCTGCAGGCAAAAGAATGAATCTGAAATCTGGACCCCTGTATTTTATATAACAAATAAATGTTAATTCAAAATGGATCACAGACAGAAACGTAAAAACTAAATGTATAAATTTTCTAAAAGAAGACATAGTATAAATCTTTGTGGTCATAGTATAGGCTATGGCTTCCTAGATACAATGCCAAGGGCACAAGTGATTAAAAAAAAAGCAGATAAAATTGACTTCATCAAAATTAAAACCATTTGATACAAAGGACATAATCAAGAAAGTGAAATGAAAGAGGAAGGGGGTAGCTCAAGTGATAGAGTGCGTGCTTGGCAAAAATAAGAAAAAAGAATAAATCTAATTACCTCCCCTATAAAGAAATTGTTTTATTGTTTAAAAAAATTAAAGTGAAACAACAATCTGCAGAATAGGAGAAAAATTTTGCAAATCATATATCTAATAATAGGCTAGTATCTGGGATATAAACAAACGCTTACAACTGAACAATACAAAGAAAATCGACCCAATTTTTAAATTTGCCAAGGATTTAAATAGATACACAATTGGCCAATAAGCATATGAAAAGATGCTCAACATCACTAGCGAAATCTAAATCAAAATGAGATCTCATTTTACACTCACTAGGATGGTTATAATCAAACCATGGACAATAACAAGTGTCGGTCAGGAGGCAGAGAAATGGGAACCCTCAATACGCAGCCATTGGAAAGGAGCAATGGTGCAGCTTCTTTGGAAAAGCCTGGTGTTTCCTCAAAAGTTTAGAGTCATATAGCTCAGCAATTCCACTCCTACATATAGAGTCATCCCTCAGGATCCTCTGGGGGTTGGTTTCAGGAACATCCCACCCTGGATACCATAATCCAAGGATGTTCGAGTCCCTTTACAATCAGCCATCTCGATCCATGAAGAGGAAACTACAGATGTGGCAGGCCAACTGTACAGCCAACAGAATGAAAACATATTCTCGCAAAATCTTTCACATCAATATTCATAGTAGTATCATTCAGAGTAGCCAAAAGTTACTAACAATATCCATCCATCAATGAATGGATAAACAAAATTATCAAGAATAGGCCCACAAACATTTGGTCATTGAATCTTTGACAAAGGAGGTGAGAACATACAATGGAGTAAAGGCAGCCTCTTCAGCAAATGGTGTAGGGAAAACTGAACAGCTGCATGTAAATCAATGAAGTTAGACTACTCCCTCACAGCATACACAAATATGAATTCAAAATGGATAAAGACTTAAACATGTAGACAAGAGACTATAAACCCCTTAGAAGAAAACATAGGCAAACATGTGACATATATCTCAGCAATGTTTTCCTAGAGCAGTCTACTCAAGCAATAGAAATACAAGCAAAAATATACAAGTGGGATCTAATTAAACTTACAAGCTTTTGCACAGCTAAGGAAACAGTAAGCAAAACTAAAAGACAACCTATGGAATGGGAGAAAATAGTTGCAATAAATGAAACTGACAAGGGATTAATTTCCAGAATATGTAAACAGCTTGTACACTTAATAAGAAAGAAAAACAAACAATTCAATTCAAAAATGGGCAGAAGTCCTAAAGAAACATTTCTCCAATGAGACATAAAAATGGCCAATAGGCACATGAAAAACTGTTCAATATCATTATCAGAGAAATGCAAATCAAAAGTGCAATCAAGTACCAACTCTCACCAGTCAGAATAGCCATCATTCAGACGTTCACAGACAATAAATACTGGAGAGGCTGTGGAGAATTGGGAACCATCCTACACTGTGGTGGGAATGCAGTTTGGTGGAGCCATTTTGGAAAACTGTATAGAGGTTCTTCAAAAGACAAAAAATTGACCTCCCATATAACCCAGCAATCCCACTCATGGGCATATATCCAAAAGGATCTGTAATTCAAAAAGACACCTTCACCCCAATGTTCACAGCAGCACTATTTACAATAGCAAGACATGGACACAACCTAAATGTCCAGTGACAGATGACTGGATAAAGAGGTTGCAGTATATTTGTCCAATAGACTACTATTCACCCATAAAATAATAATAAAATAATGCCATTTGCAGCAACATGAATGGACCTGGAGAATGTCATTCTAAGTGAAGTAAGCCAGAAAGAGAAAGAAAATTACCATATGAGATCGCTCACATGTGGAATCTAAAAAAAAAAAAGCCAAAGAAACAAAAAGATAAACTTATCTACAGAACAGAAACAGACACAGAGACACAGGAACCAAACTATGGTTACCAGAGGGGAGAGGGTGTGGGAAGGAATAAATTGGGAGTTCAAGATATGTAGATACTGAGTATGTATAGAATAAACAGCAAGACTACACTGTATAGCACAGGAGAATATATTTAATATCTTATAGTAACTTATGTTCAAAAAGAATATGAAAATGAATACATGAATGTTACTATTTAACTGAAGTGTTATGCTGTACACAAGAAACTGACACAACAGTATAAACTGGCTAGACTTTAATGAAAACATTTTTAAATAGACCAAAAACAAAAACAAAGAAGAAGGATATTATCAAACAAAAAGAATAAAGTACAGATTCAGGCTGCAATATGGATGAACCTTGAAACTTTATACTAAAATAAGCCAGACACAAAAGGCCAAATAGTGCCCTTTAAGGTGAACAGTATCTAAGCGTTTATTGTACTACTCCTGTAAATTTTCCGGAGGTTTGAAACCTATCAATATCAAAATAAAATGTATTATTCATTAAAAACATAAAACACTTCCTCACATGAGGGCTTTAATTGTTAAATGCAGAAATGCATGTAAAGTTTGGAACAACACTTTGCACGTCCACAGTCAGTATTGTCACTGCCACTCAGAGGGTGGTGCCAGCGCTGATGAGAGCTGCCTCCACTCGCTCCGCTGCAGACAGTAGTGAAGGCCTGAGCTCTGACAGTCAAGGTTTGCGTGAACCTGGGTCAGACACATCCACATCCCAGACTCTGCGTTACCCAAATTTCTTATACAAACTGCAACATGAAATGTAAACACGCTAGAGGGATGTATCATACAACACAGGGAATACAGCCAATGTTTTTCAGTAAATATAAATGGAGCATCTATTGTACACCTGAAAATTATATCATATTTTAAATCAGCTATATCTTTATAAAAAATTAAAAACTAATTTAAAAATGTTATCACTGTAATATCCAATTCGGTTTTTAAGTAACTACTAAACAGCTTAGAATGTATAAAAGCATTTAATTGTGCTGTTTGTTTACATATTTGTTTACTTAGAGCCTCCTGCTAAAAGAGAAATTAATCAATTTTTTCAACACAGCTTAACAACCATAACAACAAAAAGGCAAAACTGAGAGTGAAGAGAAAATGGAGATTCAATACTTAAATGATACCAGGGGGAGATAAAGTCATAAAAATGGATTCCATGAAGTCAGGGCAAGTGTTAAAGGCCGACTAGAAATTCAGCTGTAAGATTCTTGGCAGCTAAAGCAAAAAGAAAAAGGTGATGGGGCGTGTGGTAGAGCGTGTGCTTAGCGTGCACGGGGTCCTGGGTTTAAGCCTCAGGGCCTCCACTAACAGATAAATACACCTAAATACGTACCACCCCAAAATAGCCCCAAAGAAAAGAAAGAGAAATTTTTTTCCAAAAAACTTTGATATTACATTTGGATTAAATACTTAAAGAAGAAAAATAGAAAAGATAAGTGACACAGTGAAGGAAAAGCCCAGCTGGGCTAACAAGCTAAGTCACATATCCAAGTGTGATAAGTGTCGGTTTACTCATCTAAGTTTTGCTGGGCTCACTTGTAAATCTGAAGTTTAGTGTCAGTTTACTGGGCTAACAAGCTAACTCGTAAATCCAAGGTAAACAATTGTCAGTAACGTGATCTGTTCCAAATTGATAAGCTTCAGTGTACTAATTCCTTGCTTTTTGTTGTTTGAGCCTTATTGGCTAATAGCCCCATACTTGTAATTAACCCTATGAAACCTCATGTGCACGTCTTGGAGGTGCTCAGAGCTTCGGAAAAGAAGCCCTTCTGAGCTCGCCTGCGTAGTAAATCTCAGTACTCCCACCCTCCGAGTGGTGCTTGTTTCTTGGCTGGCCTGTTGTTTCCGTAACAACACAAGCAATAATGCCCGTGTCATAAATGTGCGGTGGCTGCTGGCAGGTCCCCATGTCTTACGTGGGAAAATCTGAAACATCCTTCTCACCACTCAGAGTCATCATAAGCCCATCCTACACCTCCCGCTGTTAAATGCAGGAGCACAGGCAGGGCCCGGCCTTTGCTCTCTCTGTGTCATCACAGTGAGACAGGATGGAAGGGGGCAGAGCAGAGACATTCTAGGAAGGCCACAGCAATTAACAACAAAATGGTGAAGGATTCAACCCCCAATAGGCCTTGAGGCTCAGGATGAAGAGATTTAACTTCTAGCAGAGCTTGAGCTTCATTAAACACCCATTGTAATAGTAACATTGTGAAAAACCCGGCCCCAGGCACCAAGGCAATTCCAAGGCTGGCCACAAAAGGTCACAGGGTGGGAAATGGATAACTCGCTGGGAATCCTGGCCCCTTGCCCTAAGGCTGGTCCTTCTACTTATTAGCATATGAAACCACCAAGCCCAAGAAAGCCAGCAACACAGAGTCACCTCGAGGGCATCCCTCTTGCTCCCTCTTCGGGGAAGGCCCACACTCAAGTCTGTGGAGTGTGTACCTAGTTTTAATCTGAGCATCAAACCCCCACACGTCGTGATGTTTCTCTTGCCTTTCAATGTATCTCTCTGAATAAATCTATCTTTACTCAACACTGGCTTGCTCTTGAATACTTTACTGCATGAAGAAAAGGAACAAAATCTGGTGGGGAACATCCCAGGGGCTAAACCAAATCCTGGGACACAGCCCTTCTCATGCCCCACGTTTTTTTCTTGTATCAAAAGGACTGGGTTGTGAAGGGAGCTCTGAGGCCCCAGCTAAGGGAGAGGAGCAGACAACAGGGCTCCATTTGGTGGGCAGCCTCTCCCCCAGCAGGGGACTTGGGTCGGCCCGGTTCTCTGTGTTTCTCTGTTGTGCTGACACCCCAGCCAGAGAGCGTTCTCCTTGGCTTGTCCCCACAAAACCCTTCTCTCCAAAATACAAGCATAACATGTCACAATCCTTTTCTTCAACCAGGAAATGTTCAACCCACTTTTTCCCTCCCCAGTAAATTACCAAACTGTTCTCCCTCCCATCCCACCACTTCTTTCTTTGTGAGAAGTCTGCACTCTCCACACACCATCCTGAACGCAGGTGCCTTGCTGGCTGGGACTGAGATGCTTCTTTCTCACACACCCTGCGTCCTTTCACTTTCCCCTTTCTACCTTAAAATAGCCTTTCCTGAATCACCCACTCCTCTGATTCTGACTTTCACAAAATACTGAGTTTGCAGTCACTTTGTGCATACCTCCCAGGTTTTGGCTGGGTTTCCTTCCCAAGATCTTCATTAAGGAGCTGCATCAAGAAGTTTAAACAGGCTAGTCTTACATCTGAGCGGAGGAGCCTGCATAAAATTAAAATGGCTTTGAAGAGAGAGTTAACCAGGGACAGAGAGGTCGCAGGTCGTAGTCAACAGTGTCATAAGGCAAAATGTTCTTCAAAGGCTAAGTGTGGCTTCTGAACGCGGAGTCGGCAAGGAGGAGATGCCAGGAAGTGAGTAGGGTGAGTGACACAGGGTACGCTACCCCAGCTGGGGAAGAATTGGATTTTTTTCTAGTTTTTGAAACAATTTCTTACTACCTTTTTCTCTTATTGTGACATAGCATTTTCTACGAATTAAGAATATCAATGTCAGTCATTTGGGCTGCTTGGGTGAAGCTACACGATGCCATTCACATGGCTGGGATATGACAGCCACACCAGTCTAGGTGGAAAGACCAGTGGGGTATTTCCAAGGTAATCACGGGCATGCAGCAAACTCCCCAGTTTCAATTACCTCATCTCAAAGGTGGGGCCAATAAAACTACCAAGCAAAGTGCGTGATGATTATGGCCGACATCTGTTTACTAGGTAAGTGCCCGTGACAGCTGCTGCTGAATGGGGAGTGAGTAAGATTAACAAGGTCCTGTCTACCTGGCCACACGCGCCCTGCCTTCCTGCCTTGGTGCAGCAGCAGAGCTTGTATAGCTGAGATGAACGCCCCCAGAGCAGCCCCGACGGGAAAGCTCCCAGCTCTGCACGACGAGACGTGATCCTTTCCTTCTCAGAGCTGATCGCAGTTTGCAGTCGTCTGTTTTTATGTTTATCCATTTTCTAACTGCCTCTCCTCCAGAGTTTTTGCTCAAGCAGCGCAGGGCAAGGTGTGTCTTGCTGCCTGCCGGATATTCTGGGCTGGGAGACAGCTGAACCCACATCTGGCTCTGGTGCTGAACGGAGAGGGCAGAAGGCCCAGGGGCCCATGCAGAACAGAGGCCCCTGCACCCAAAATTATGGTCTGACTTTGGGCAAATTACACAGTCTTTTTTACCCTGAGATTCATCATCTGTCCATGAAAATAACTGCCCATGTCACGTAGAGTTTCAAGGATTAAAGGAAATCACCAAATTCACAACCTAGCCAAGGGGCTACCAGTGCGTCCTCAATAGACATATGCTGCCTTTACGGCTCTGACACACGCCAAGCGTGGCGGCCGCACACAGTGAACACTGCTTAGTGCAAGTGTGTTAAGTGCTTCATGTGTGCTATAATACTCTTTAGAATTTACAACAATCCCAGGAAGAAACGAATATTATCATGCCCATTTCACATATTCACCAACAGGTTAAGAGAGGTTACATTCTAGTCCAAGGCCCTATGGTGATGAAATGGCGATTTAAGCCGGAATCTGGGCCCAGGCCTTGGCTCCATCTCTCTCCCATCCACCTGACCACTTGCCTATGAAATCCACCTATCCAATGCACAAGTTTACAGCCGGCCAGCTCTTAAATGTAATGTGTGCCACCGTTTGTCAATGTTGGTTAATTACCATAAACTGTTCCCAGAAACCACTACAGAAAAGAAAGTTGGACTTAAGGAATTCTGCATTGCGTTCTCCTTTAATGTGCAGAAACCCTTCCCTACACCACTAAATCATTTTGTATGCTTCCTCCAAGTTTATATTTGCACACAGCTTACTAAATTAGAAGGTACCTGCAGTAATTCCATCTCGGTTGCTTTCCAAGTTTTCAGATTATCCATAATCAGCCCGTGAACGAAAATACCACAATGTGAATGAAAATACTGCAACCATGTCAGTAAACAAAGAATGCTGAAACCAAGTCATTAGGGACTGCCGCCACCCCCCAGCGAGGACAGACCTGCAGCCCAGCCTCTAAAGCAACTCACAATGGTACCCACTTAGCAGACTCAGAATAAGAAAGGACAGGATACTTGCCCTAGATAGCTAGGTGCTTGTCTAAAGAATGAATTCAATGAGTCCAAAATATTTGCTTCCTCCCATACATAGAAAAGCACTAAAGTCTAGACCATGAGATACCTGGCTTTCCTTAGATAACAAGCAATCTTTTATTGTTCCAACAACCTGGTCTTTGTTGTAAAGCTCCTATATATCCTAGCTCCTCCGCAACCTCTTTGGAGTAGTCCCTCAGAGAGATCTGACAGGCTGTCATCCCGGCTCGAGTCCTCCCGCCAAATAAAACATAACTCTTAACTTTTAGGCTGCACATGTATTTCAGTCAACAGTTGTGGACACCATGAAGGGATCCAGAGCAGACTTCTCTCCACCTCAACTCTCCGAGTAACCAGAGCCTTGGTACCAGCAGTGGCCCTTTGTGCCCATCAGCCTCCTCGGGAAGTCCAGATGAATTTGGGTGTCTCTCTCCTGTTTCTCGCATCTCACATACTGGCTGATGATCCTGAGTTTTTTCTGGCAGTGTATCCAGGTACGTGGCCCTCAAGTTGAAAGAAACTGGGGTGAATTACCCACCCAGTGGAGACATACTGGGTGGGGCCTGGTTGAATGATAACGGGAAAAACCCACCTTGAGGAGACGTCTGAAGTGGGGCTGGTGGAAACATATGAGGAAAATACTCACCCAGTGGAGACGTCCCAAGTGGGTCCAAGTTGAAAGACACTGGGTTCAGGACTGAGTGGTTAAGTAAGAGCCTGTTATAATGTTTTCCTCAATTTGGTTACATCCATTGAATTTTTCAGGATAAAAGTAAAACTCTTATGAGGAACATTTCAACTCCAAAAATGAGGCCCTCCTCCTGGCTGGAAACAGCTTTCTCGGGTACAGAGAATCTTGCAGGAGTGGTAGAGGCAAAGACTTCATGCCATAGAGTTGTTCCTGTGGGAAATCTACTAGCAAATTTATTCTGAGAACCCGACCTTACAATGGGGAATAGAACTTTCAAAAAAATTAAAAACAGAAAAGAAATAAAAAGAAATGACAGATTGCCAGCCTCCAACTCTTACCCCAGCCAGGTTTATATACGTACAAAACTTACAACATTAATTGGGAATTAGAAAAAAAAAAACTCACTCTGAAAGTAACTAACCAGGCCTGATAAAAACATTTTTTGGAATTCTGAAATTATAAAAACAAAATCCCCTTTAGGGGTAACTTGGATTTGTCTTCCTGTGTCCTTGAAATGTAAATGTTTTATCTTTCTCTAGGTGTTTTAAGTGTGTGTATGTATGTGTATATATGTGTACTTTTTTTTAAAGGGAACCTTGGACTCTGCCATACAAAAGGTTCAAGTATTTTGTACATATGGTGGCCACGCAAATAAATTGGATTCTAAGCAATTCTTTGTACCAATATTCAGATATTTTACCATCTTAATATTTGTTGCATCAGCCTGGACCACAAAGGCCTTTAGCTTTTGGAGAGTAAAACTTTGAAATTTATTTAGGCAACACCCCCACTCTCATGTGGAAGGGCCTATTCAACTTATTGTTTTAAAATCACCACATATATATATTATATATATATAAATATTTATATATATATACATAAATTGATGGCCAAATGATGGATCCTTTAATTTGGAAAAACTTTTAAATTGGTGAAAGTTGAAAGAGATCTCATTATAAACATCTGTTTTATTGGTACCTATTAAAATCAAGTTTAAAGGTAGAAAAATATATCTAATGTTTAACCTAAGAACTTAGTTAAAAAAAAAATACTGGTTTGAAAAGCTACTTTTGTGTTTTTCCTTTCCGATAAATGGTTCTGGAGATGCTAATATAAACTTTGAATAATTAATGTTAATTAGTTTGAATAACTGGAAAAAGTATCATAAAAATGTCGAAAAAAAAAAGATCAGGGCTTATCCCAAATGGATAAATATTTTTATATATTTATTTTGAATGAGGTAAATAAAATGGATATTTTTGGATTTGGATACAAGGTTTTTATACAACACTATGTAAAGTTAAAAAAAAAGGGGCCAAAGAGATCACCTACTGCCCCCCAACATTAAAGTTCAAACAAGTCCGTTTTATTTTCCACAGTTTAAAATATATGTATGTATAGACTGAAATACTTGAACAATGATTGGGACAACAGACCAATTAATCAAATTAAAAATTGAAAATGGCCTAAGCTCTTTGGCTGAAACTTGGGCATCCTAGAGACTTTTCTATAAAATTAGATACAATGCCCCCCCAAAAAAGGCTTCTGGCACTCCTTCTAGAAATAAGAATTATTGATTAAACCTAATAAATATAAAAATTAAAGGTATAAGATTTAATACAATTGAGATAAATTTTGTAAAGTTGGTAAATTTAAATGGTCTTTATATAAATCTTTTGCTTAATTATGTTGTGGGATAGATATGTTTCAATGGAAAAACGCTTCCCCTTCTTGGTATTATAAGGCTGGGCCCATATCTGTCCCTCAGAAAACATTAATTGATCAAAGTAAAGGAAACCAGTAGAGTTACATGAGCCATCCAATATAATGTAAAACTGAAAACTAATATTCAGTGGCTAATAAAAAATATAATAAAAGTTTACCCTGGGTTTAACTTATAACTCAAGGAAAAGAGACCTTGCTAAATGCCTTATGCAAGCTTTCAAAGACATGATAAATAAACCTTAAAGTTTTAAAACATGGAATTCTTTGTTTACAGCTGTTCTCATTGATAAAAACATGCCAATTAAGGACATAAAATTGGGTCTGGGTGACAGAGCAGTTTTCTGGGGAACTGGAAGAGCATATCTTTGTCTTGCTGATCAGAAATGTAAATACAGCAAACAGTGACCTAGGACTAAGGCTAATTAATTAGCTCAATGAAATAGAACTTAGGGCCAAGAAATTTTTGGCATTCTAGAACTCAGAATTCTGAGGTGTCCTTCAGACATTGTCAAGCAATCTTAACTGTCAATTTCATAAATAGTAAGCCTTAGTGATTTGAGCAAGCAAATTCAGCTTACTCCAACTATTATTATCCCTATCTCATAGGTAAGTTTTAAAGTGAAGCTATGAGATCTCTAGCTTTTGTCTATTTATAAGCCTGCGTACACATTATAGATGTGAGATATTTCTACTGCTAAAAAAAAAATCAAAGTCAAAGAGCTCTGCTCAATTGACGTAAAAAATAAGAGCTTCAAAATTAAGTATTTTTGAAATAAAAACTGAACAAGTTGACTTTCAGCATCATGTGAAATGGAAAATGTTCAATATTAAGGTAATATTTGATATTGTTTAGTTTAAGTATGTTCTAATTAATATAGACATCTTTAAAATCATCCATCTTAACTATAATACCTTTACTGTACCTAGGTTTAATGAAAGTCAAATAAGATCCTGTTATATCTGTTGCAGATTTGTCAAAAAAAAAAAAATAACCGTAATGTGGTTTGGTAAAATTTTAAGTAAATTAAATGCAAATGAGATGAGAGTTTTGGGTAAATTTTTAAAATATATTTTTTAAATGTATGCTTAAGATAATCTGTAAATGTTTGGTATCTTTAAATTCTAGATTTGTGCTAAATTAAATTAAATGATAGGATTTTATTAAATAGCTATGTCATTTTCAGATAAAATAAGATTGAACTATGAATTACTTAATATTTAACTTCCTCTTTCAGTGAAACTAAAGGTGTTTAGAAATATTAATAAATGGTTGGTGCCACCCTGAAATAGTCTCTATTACTAAGGGAATGATCTCAGTATCCTATCAAAGTAATATAAATGTGTAAAGGAAGATATAAGAATGGAATTATATTTTGTTAATGAAACATAGTGAATTTCTCCTGAAGCTGGCTACTTCTGAATGGAAGAGAAAATAAGGGACACACTAATATGAGTATAGAAATCTGTGGAAGGCTTGTGGAAGAGGAAACCTGAGGAAAAAGTTTTGTACGTGGTTAGAATTGGCTAAGTTTAAAATCAAATTGGGCAAAGTAAATGAATCTTAGAAGTAAGCTGGTACAAGAATAGATTTGGTTTTCTCTCTGTTAAGAGGAAAAAATTTTCTTAAAATGTTAGTCCACCTTCAGTAACAGATTGTAAAACTTCTTATACCACTTAGCTGATCTGTTCTGCCTTTACCTTTGACGTATTTTCTTGTTAATGAATAAGTACTACTTTACAATGACCTATATGTTTATCTGACCAAGTGTTCTGAAATGTTTTTAAAAGCTCCCCAAGTATCAATTTCTAATGAAAGTTCTTTTAATCTCCAGTTAAGTTTGGGATGCTACAGAGGGCCCCTGAAACATCCCAAGGAGAGATTTTGAACTAGTAAGTTTCATTTGCCATGTTAAATAACATGGTATTGTCAAATGAATCATAAATTTTCTAAGGTTATATTGAATGAGAAAATATTATTAATATAGATATTGTAGAAATTATATGGAATCCCTAAAATTCTGGTATATCTGAAATGTTACCAGTGATAATTCTGGGTATAACGACCAGGTTTCTTTATAGGTTATTGTGTAACAGTGTTTAACCGTGCTTTTAAATCTTTTGTCATATATAGACAGCTAATTGTTTTCTTCTGATGATTTTGAAAATGCTTGCTCTTCATGGAGATTTACTGATTTCTAATAAATTTCAAACAATAGCACTGAACTAAACAGGGTAAGAAATTTTTAATGTGTAATGAAAACTCTGATTAAAAGAATTAGTTATGTGGGACTGAGTAAACTGATGAATATGGTTATAATTTTTATTTTGTTTGAAATGCTACTGGTTTTAACCTGTTTCTGAGTCATAAAGAATCTCTTCCTCTTAAGCTAGTTATGAATCACAGAAATTTGATAAATTTTACCTATGTAAGCAGACTTGAAACAGTTATATTTCCTCTCTATATGATCGCTCAAGGGACTAAAAACTCTTAGGTCCCCAGTGGCTCTAACAAACAAATGAAGAAGATCATCTCCTAACAGATATAGGAATCTCAAGGTATTTTAAGGATTTTAAAGAGAAAAGAGGCAGAAATCCATGACAAGCCCTTAACGTGGCTTTCCTGGCCTTAGCAAATCTTATTAACATTCTACCCTGAGACACCGTATTAAAACTTCCAACACAGCCAATTTAAAAAACCCTATATGATCAAATAATCAGACTTAACTTGTAAAGAAATTAATCTTGATTTGGCTATATTTGAGAAAAATGAGTGTAACTTTAGAGAGAAAAAAAGACTTTAATTTGGTGGATATTAAATTCTAGTTCTGTTAATCGAGGTCTATATTTACTAAGACACTTCCCAAATCATTCCTTGCTGTTATGTCACATTGCTGTACAATTTAACTGAATTATGAAAAGGGTACACTAGGTTTGTTTCTGAAGCTCAGTAATCTATCCTTGGGTAAAGTTCCAATGCCCCATGACCTGCAGCCAGGGGATTATACACACTGGAACAGGCATTACTTAAACAACTGTGTCCAACCTGAATGGAAGGAACTTTTATCAAGTATTCTTAACTAGACCATACACACAAAAGCTGAAGGAAATGTAGTTTCGGATTCATTTCCTATCAGAAAGAGCCCCTGCAGTGCACTGGCCTATAGAGCACTGCTCGCCTTAAAACAATGCCCAAATGGAGAAAAAGCTACCAGGCCAGGATCAGAAGGAGATGAGATCTGAGGTAGACAGCTGACCCAAGACACCAGACCAAGCTTATATAACAATTACTTTGACAATTACTCTTAATTTTGATTATGAACTACTCCAATTGTTAAGTTTATGATAAATTACCTATGTCTAGTACTTCTGTGTTACCTTGGTGGGTTTCCTTACTCCAACACTCAAACTAGAAAGCCCTCAGAAACGTTATTTAAAAAGAAATTATAGCTATGTTTAGGCAACTGTTGATCTTACAAGGTGAGAGACCTCACCTGGCCAATTAATACCTGCTCTGACCCTGACCATAAATATGAAATTTCTCATAAGATCACTCAAACTCAATCAGAAATACAAGCAAACTTTTAACCCAAAAATATAGCTTTTCGACTATTAAATTCTTACTCATGACTTCATTAACATTACTAGCTATATTACTTATATCCTGTCTATTTTATAAAATTGTTGTCTGTTACATTTCCCAATGTGTAACTAGGCCTACAAGATTGATGATGGCTAAACATCTTGAAGAAATAGATAAAATTTATAACCCTGCATAAAATAATTGTAATATTGTGATTCTAGGTATGGGAAATAGCAACAAAGGGTAAACATTTCCTGGATCATAATAGACTAGTAAGACAGGCGATCCAGAGAACTTTTAGTATCAACAGAGCCTGATAAAAAACCCAACACCTTGAATAGCAGCTCAGAAAATTCTTCACCTGAACTAGGAATGAGCCATCCTAGCACCGTGGGACAAAATTTGTCATGAAATGTCTCTCAAAATATTGGTCGAATTTAGGAAAAAGGGGGAGCACTGTGAATGAAAATACTACAATGTGAATGAAAGTACTACAACAATGTCAGTAGACAAAAAATGCTGAAACCAAGACATCAGCGGCTGCTGTCAACCCCCAGTGAGGACATGCCTGCAGCCCAGCCTCTCAGCCACTCACAGTGGTGCCCTCTGAGTGGACTCAGAATAAGGAAGGACAGGATACTGGCCCTAGATAGCTAGGTGCTTGCCAAAGAAATGAATTCAATTACCCATATGTTTGCTTCATCCCATACATAGAAAAGCACTAAATAATTGAACTTGAGATATCTGGCTTTCTTTAGATAACAAGCAATCTTTTATTGTTCCAAGTACCTGGTCTTTGTTGTAAAGCTACTATTTATCCTAGCTCCTCCCATACCTCTTGGGAGCAGTCCCTCAGAGTGATCTGAGGGGCTGCCATCCAGGCTCGAGCCCTCCCGCCAAATAAAACATAACTATTAAATTTTAGTCTGAAAGATTATTTCAATGAAGTCCCAGAATAGACACAGCTCATCAATTCTGTAATGGAACGCACTGAATCAAGAACCAAACGCGTGTTCTAGTTCAGAAAAACAACGGTTTCCTCTTTCTTCCTGTCATTATACAATCCCACCAGAACTCATTAATTTGCTGTCTGCTCAGTTGGCAACCAAACTCAGAGAAGTGTCAACTCAGCAGAGCACCGTGCTGGGGAGAACCCGCCACAGCAGCAGGGCTGGCTGCCTGCCCTCCCGCACGCTCTGCTGAACCCTAATGTCCTACGTGGAGACCAGGCCAACAGAAATGCTCCAACAGCTGCAAACTCCCACATATTAAATTAAAGCATTTTATTTTATAATATATGTTAGCTATATACCCATTTCTGAAAACAGCTTTGCCAGAAGCCCAAATTTTCAACATTAATCTGCAAAGTCAAATCCGGTCCCCAAGGGAAAACATGTCTTATGACGAAGCGAAGGCCTCCAAAGTCCTCTCCACGACCGTCAACAAAACTGACTGCAGGTCTGCAGCTGCAGTTGGTTACATGTCTATTTTTAAAGCACCCACCTCCTGCCCTCGGGTGCTACAATGTCCCTCTACGCCCTCCCATCTCAGGGTAAGAGCAGCCGCAGCAGAACCTTGCAGGGAAGCACTGGCAGGACTGGACAAAAGGATCAGAGCTAAACTAAGCCTTCTGATGACACGAGCTTGTCACTCTGTCACTTTACAGATGAAGATATATATAGAGAGAGGTGGGGTGATATTGCTCAAACTCACACAGCTAATAAGTGGCAAAGTCTATAACTCTGCTCTTCCCTCCGGCGTGAAGCCCCGGCTGGGAGGCCCACAGGTTTCTCTCATGCCTGCCTGACTAGTCCTTTCCTGTCACTCATAACCCACCACAGGGTCTGACCCTACCCTGACTTTTCGGCACCTTTTCCCTCCATTCTGGCAGGAACAAGGCTGCTCAGGCGACTGTATGACTTCTGGCTTCCCAAAACCTCCGTGCTCAGGTTGGTCTTGCCTGTGCATCCGGCCCCCTGCTCAGAGGCTCTTCTTCCCCTGCAGAAGGACGTTTCCACTCTCCGCAGGGACACCCCCTCAGGGGAGCCTTCTTCTCGCCCTTAGCAGGGCAGGTGTCCCAGGGCACATCCCGAGCTGCCCCATTAGGACTGGAGGTGCCCAGGTCTGCTAATCAGACCAGCAGCCTCAGACCCAGGGATTATGCCCGGGCCACCCTGTAAACCTACTGCCCGCCTCACAGCCCCCAGCCAGCAGGTCACCTGCAAGTCACAGCAAGTGCCCCACCCAATACAGAAGCCTCTTCATTTGCCAGCACCGCTGATGAATGGTCTCCAAACTGGTCAGTTTTGCAAATAACAGCACCTTCTACTGTGAACCGGGGGTTATCGCTTCTGCTCCCCATCCTTACTGGAAACGTCAAGGGAAACCAAAAGTCCTTTTCTCAACACTTTTCTGATGAAACCCTCCCACCCACAATACTCACATGCTCAAGAGCTTTACGTCCACGTGATTTTGTTTCCCTTATGGTAAGTGGCTCAAAGCACTGAGGGATTGTTTCTTTTTTTGTGGGTATTTGTACTCAGTTTATCGGCTTTAATCTGTTTTTGTCTCTCTCTTCAGTATCCCTAGCAGTTACCTATTCTTACTCACTTCAGCAGCCTCCCACCCATTATCTAGTCTAGAAAATCAGCTGTGATGAGGGGGCCGGGGGCAGTCACAGAAGATGCAACTAAGGCACAGAGAGGCTACATAATTTGCCCAAGAAGATCAGCTTCAACCCCCAACAGTGTGTGTCACTTCCCTCTGTTTAACTCTTATGCTAAACAAGCTAAATTTTTGTAGATTATGGTTATAAACAGATGAGGTATCAAAATAAATACAAGGACACACATCAACCCTAAGACGTTCATTAACTCCAATATTTTGTTTCCATTTATTTTATTTCTATTAAAAAATAATTAAGAACCCCTGCAGTCAATATAGCAAAATGTTACTGGGTTTTAATCCAAAATATAGAAGTGTTAAGTGTGTCATTACTCAGACTTATTTGTATGTTCACAAGACAAAATGATTTGAAGGTCTCTCTCCCCTCCCCTACTCACTACTGGCTCTCACCTGAGCTCCCGGACGACACATCCAACAACCTTTGACTTTACCCACAGCTGAACTCATGAGTTTTCCCCCAGAAATCCCTCTGCAGTTTTCCCTCCTCAGAGCACAGCAGGACCATCATTTACCTCATTAATCCACACAGAAACCTGGGTCTTACTCCATCCTACCTTCAGAGACAGCATTCATTCTTTCCTTTTACCATCTAAACATGCCTTCAATCTGTTCGCTTTTACCCACTGACCATCCCACCGCTCAAGTGGAAGCCACCAACACTGCCCACCTGGCCTCACGAGTTTCCCAAGTGGCCCCACAGCCGCTCTCCCCTACTTGAGACAAATGGGATTGTGTCACTTCCGTGCTTTTTGGACTCTTTTCAAACCCACTCTTCTTAGAAGAAACTCCAATTTATTCACCTGGTGAAGGTCTTTGCTATGAAACTGTCAGCTCAGGGAGGGCAGGACACGCCCTCTTCCCTCGGACCCGCCCTCTGGCAGAGCATCAGCTTGGGAGGACCTGCTGAGCTACACCTGCCTGTATTCTAAACCTGGTCTTGAGTTCTTAGGAAATTGCTTCACTTATCCATACAAATCCAAGGTAGATTAGAAAGATTTTAGATGTTGAGCTAGAATATTGATTTGGGGATTTTGCACTAGCAACCTGCAAGGACATGTTCTAATGATTCTGTC
Source organism: Vicugna pacos (assembly GCF_048564905.1). NCBI lineage: Eukaryota > Metazoa > Chordata > Mammalia > Artiodactyla > Camelidae > Vicugna > Vicugna pacos. The sequence continues at coordinate 3,041,204 of NC_133010.1, read as the reverse complement.
TTCTTAAAACCACACCCAGATATAGGTAGTATTTGTAGAATATCTTCCAAGTAAAGGGGACTGTACTTTTACAAACTTTATGTTTTATAACATGAACAACCCGGACAGGGTCACAAATGGAACAGCCTCACAAATGACCAAAGACAGGTGAGAGGCATATAGCAACAGGTCACAAAGATGGTAAGAGCAAAGTTGTTTCTCCAACCCCCGAAAAAATTCCTCCAATAACCAAAAACTCTGAATTTTGAAAGTAAAATTCTATCATATAAAGAAATGCAATAAATAATCCTCTTCATCAGGGTTTCAAGATCTGACTGAAGAATTTTTAGCAGGCCATACTGAATCCTAGCACAGAAAAATCAGATGGACTAGTGGTGAGTATGTTCCAGGGAAACGGCAGTAATTCCTCCACTTGTAAGGGGACACACACTCACTTGACGTAGGTGATTGTAAACCACATTCTGGGGAAATTCAGAAGATTCAGTCACCGCTTCAAGATGGTGATGACACGGTAGGACCGCTTGGATGCATGCTTCTAACTGACTCACCGGCATTCTTGCACTGCAGGGGGAAAAGGAGGCCCCCATTCAAGAGCAAAGATATTCCTGTCATGTCTCCCAGGCCGAGCCTTGGGGACTCAGTTTCCTGTAGCAGCCTGGCACCAGGCGAGGACCCGCAGCCTGGCCCACCCAAGCAGGAGGGGCACTGTGCTTGAGAAAGCCCACCCTAGATGGGAGCAAGAGTGGCTGGTGTGGTTGTGTGAACCTATAAATGCCCATTGAAATACACCTGCATACATTCAAGTGATACAATTAAAAGTAGCAGGCTATTAAACAAAATTTCAATTGTTAGTGTTAATTTTACCATTCCTTTCCGCTTGTCCCCTGCACTCTGAGACAGGCTTAGGCTCTCTCACACCTGCAGCTCTGATGCAATAGTTGTGAAGTTATTTTACTTTGCTGCATGTGTCTTCACTCCTCGTGTCGCTGTGACTGTCGTCTCTTAACACAGCCAGATGTCTTCCTAGATCTCTCCATGAGTTCCTTGCTCCTGCCTCTCAGATCCTGAGATAAACAACCGGTGAAGGCACATGGCTAGAAAAGGCACTGTGGACTTGACCAAAGTCCTCAGTGACCCCCTAGGTGAGTGCTACTCACCCCTTACCTTCGATTCTCAAGGTTCTGCCCAGGGTGACATCCAGACCAGAGAGAGTCTTGGGCCCAATTAAAAGCTGTGTGGTTTGGGTGCGGGGACAGGTGCAGGAGCTGGTTCTGGAGCCGGGCCCCTCCCCACCTCTGCTCCTCTCTCTCCCGAGGCACCACTGCCAGGCCCCCTGGCTCCCTGATCTTCTGTTCTTCTCATCTACTCTACTCCCAGCCCTTTTCCTCTTCTTTTTTTCCCTGATTATCCCCAGCGGGAGTGATTTTTCCATCACAGTATCTGAAAAAATTTCCTGCAGCTGAAAAAGAGGTCTCCAGCGGTCAATGCCCGTATGCTGGTTCCTGAAGAGAGCCCCTGTCTAGGGGGACCCTCACCAACACTCAAGGGGCATCAGACATGTTGCAGGGTTGGCCATCCCCAAGAAGAGTTTGCTGTGACCCCAAGGCACGCACAGCATCCCTGCTCACAAAATTGTAGTTGGCCCACTCATCCGTTAAGAAGCAAAAACAAAAATATTGCTCATGTTTCTTACTAAAATTATTTATGAGGTGGAAAAAGAAGTTGTAATAGAAAAAACAAATTTGACTCCATGTTAGATGTGTTCGTTTGGCTTTAAACCTATACCCTGATTTCTAGTCTCAGACTTGCTATCTCTGCACCTTTTGTAAAACAGAGCTGCCTTTAGCCTGAAATATACAGGAGAGCCTATTCTCCAGGCTCTGATCTTTAAGGATGTTAGCTCCTCTACACTTAAGTAGAGACGGCAAGTTGCAAAATAGAGAATAACCTTTTTTTTTTTTTTTGAGGTTTTACGGGGACACCATGATTTGACCCACATGGACAGCTGCAAGAACAAAGGATTTCACGGACAATCAATTCGTACAGCAAGAAGTTTGCAACAACCAACCATACCCCCGCTGCTTTTTACTATAAAAAGAGACTGAATTCTGACTTGTGGAAGAGAGTTCTCCTGGATATCAGTATGCCATCTTATGGGTTTGCCAACTTTTCAAATAAAGTCACTATTCCTTACTCCAACATCTCATCTCCCGATTTATTGGCCTGTCATGCAGCAAGCAGAACGAGTTTGGACTTGGTAACAAAATGACTGCATTGGAGGTAGTATGTCTCCACTGTTTTCTCATTTCCATTATGTCACACCCTATCAATTTTACATGCTGTTTAACAACACGACCAAAAAACCTATTTTACGGAATTGATTCCATGGAAATAAAATTATTTCTATTCCTTCAAAATTTTTTTCTATTTTATTTTGTTGCTTTTTGAAAAGAAAATAAAAGTCAAATCATTTTATTTCACATATTTTTATATCTACATATTGTAAATACTAATAAGATTTAAACTGCAATAAAAATTGTTCATATATTAGTATAAAGATATATACACCATCAATGCAGATTAGGAAAGGAGTTGATATTTAATAAAAATCCACTGCACATCCATTGATTTACAAGCATATCCTGGAATATAAGCTCTATTATCCAGGGGTCCCCCACCCCCATTCTCACTGCTGAGTCCCTTAGTAATCAAGTACCAAAGAACCAGCATAGAACCACACGATCACTATTTTAGTTATAAATGAGGGAAATAGCTCATTCAATTCTAAATCAGAAACCTTAAAATACATACTGAACTTATTTACAGATAAAGAAAATTGGACACAAAAAAGAACAGTTTCTCCCCCACGTCACAAAGATAACAACTGGTAAAGGCAAGATTTGAACTCATCTGCCTGATTCTAAAAATTAAGGAGGAAAACTCTTCGACTGTGGAGGTCCAGCAGCACAACCTATCACCCTATCTTTGTTCAGATCTAGCCTTAGACAGCCTGAGACAGCACCCCATTCCTATGGAGCTCGAGGGCAAATGATAACAATAAGGATTTTATATTTAGTAGTTTCTTAGTTCTCATTTATATAAAGTGTCAGCAGGTCAGCAGAAAACTCTGGGAAATATGAGTGGGTCCATAGCTTTTTGCTGATAAGAAACTCATTCTGTCAGGACAGAGTGACCTTCCCATGAGAGGCCTCATGGACATAAACTAAAGGCAGCTGAGCAATGAAAATTAGCAAGACCCTGGAACTCAAGCAAGAAGTATCCCTGCCATCCCCTGCCCAGTTACCTCTTCACTCGCATGGACACGATGGCAGAAGACCCAGATTCTTGTCCACGTTACACCATCATGGATTCTCACCCATAAATAGTTACGACTCCATGCTCTCTTAAGTTCTTTCCAACTCAAATATGATGACACCAATATCTCACCAGAATCTCTATATCTCCACTTTCTCTCTTCTATTAGGAGACTATATCTATGGCCACAAAGCAGAAATCCAGTTAAAAACACCATGCACAAAGCCTGGTGAATGTCTGCATAAGAGACTTTGTCCTCACGCTCAGTGAATGAAAACTCAGAAAAAGTAGTCCTTCTCCCTCTGCAAGTGGGATGTAGCCTGATTGTGTGTGTGTGTGTGTGTGTGTGTGTGTGTGTAAATCTAATACAATCAAGTCTGGGATGTGTACAGGTTTTTTTTAATGTCACTGTCATTTCATGGGGATGAGCCAACATTTAAAGTAATTTGAATCTAGTGTTCTGAGAGTCTCATTCTCTTTTGGTGGAGGAGGGGAAAGGGGAAAGGAAAAAAGGAAAGAGCTAAATGAAGCAAAGGAGTAAGAATATTGCTAGGGAAAGGCAAGACGTTAATTTTGTTCCTACTTGATCACACACAAATTAGGGACTGGCTTTCCCCCATCTCTTGTCAAGCACTAACTTGCAGAAGAAGAGGCGATAGCCCATTTCTCACTGAGATAGTGAATGTACGTGGCATCTTATAGACACAAATTATTTACCCTGCTCAAACACTCTAGCAGCAGGCCGTAATTCTCCTATTTTGAGAGACAAGAAAACAGGAATTGAAAGAGGGTATATAACTTGACAAAAGCCAGAGGACCAGTAAACTAAAGAGGATGAATTCAAACTCAGATCTGAATGCAGAGTCTGAACTTCCCACTCCCAGTGCTGGAAAATCCTTAACACACAGGGTCTCCAGCTCCCCTGCATTGTTCCGGCACCAAGCATTTCTCATGGCGATGGTCTCCAGGTCTCAGACACAGCACATTTTGCAGCCAATAACCTCCATTCAACCTTGATCATCTACCAGCCTCGCCCACCAGGCTTCACCATACATGCAGGAAAGCTGGCTTTCAAATGCATACAAAACCACCCCTGGTCTGACCTGGGATCTTCCGTGGCTTTTCCAGTGAAAAGGCAGCCATGAAACTGCTCACAGTTTCTACATGAGCCCCACTACCTCTCTCCATCTGTCTCCCCACCTATACTACTTAGCTATGACCATTTTGAGAAACTTGGAAACAAATTTTTAAAAACAGAAAAAAGGATTCTGTAACAATTGCTTAATATTTGCAATTTTAAACTATATGTTACAAAGTGAGTATTTACAAACCAATTCTGCCTTCCTAGGTGTCAGTTTTAACAGTTACAAAATATAATAGCAAAAAATTCTCACTTACAAAATTAACAAAAACATCAACAATAATCTGGAATAAATGCAAAAACAATGCCCATGTTATACATGGAGAAAGTACAGGACTGTACTGTGGGGTAAAGTAAGAGGTGTGAATTTAGAGACATCAACATATTTTATGGAGGAAAGCAGTTTTGTAAAGATGTATGTTCTCCTAAAGATAATTCAAAACTTACTAAAATATCCTATGTTAAACCTTATCCTTTTTTTTTAACTTGAAAAAAGTATTTTAGAATTCTTCAGGAATAATAAAGTCATAATACTAGCCAAGAAAATTAGGGATGGAAGAAAGAATGAAAAAAAATCACACTGTCATATATTAAATAAATTTTTACAATATATGAGATATAGGACTGGAGTAAGAAAGTAAGATTGACAGAAATAAACCATGAGCTCAAAAAGAGACTGTAGTATGCATAAGTATTTTTTACAGGTGGGGTTTCAAATCAAAGAGCAAAGTATGAATTCAATAATTGTCCTGGGACAATCAGAGAATCACCTGGAAAAAGAAATTCTATTCCAGTCATATTGACCACAAGAAAACTTACAGAAAGTGATGTAAATGTTAGAAAGTACTAATAAAAGCAAATACAACTCTTTGCTCATATCAATTCAACTTCTCCTCACTATGACAAGCACTATTATCATCTCCATCTTAGAGATTAAAAAAACCTACAGAAGAGATTTATACCATTATAAGAACGTATTTCTAAGAATAATATCAAGGATTAAACCAAAAAGAAGACATTTACTATCTTAAGATTAGTTTGGGCCACAACAAAAATAAATCTGCGGAACAAAATGAAAGGCAAGAAATGACAAGAAAGAGCTCTGTGATACATGTTGATGAAGACAAGGGGTTAATGTTGATAACATACAAAGAGCTGTCACAAAGCAACAAGAAGCTCCCTCACTTAAATGTATGTAAAGGACAAAAGGAATCATTCACTTTTTAAAAGTCAGATGGCTAATGAGTGAAAAATACTCAATACTTCACTGGTCATCAAATGCAAACTAAAACAATGAAAAAGCACTTTGGCTCATCATATTGCCAAATATTTTTCAAAGATATTCTAGCAAGTGTCCATCTGTGGGAGAAAAAAATTTGTGAGATCTTTTTGGAGGATGACATGTCAATGGATATGCAAACTCTGAAAAACGTGTGTACACAGACTCAACTCCACTTTTAGGAATCGTTTCGTTTAGAAAAAGATCAGTTCAAAAAGATGTACTCATCAGAGCATTTACACAGCACTGTATACAATGGTGGGAAGAAAAGATGAAGTGAAATCATATCCAGCGATAGAGAATTGCTTACATAAGTTATTCTACATCTTTTCATTCCCCACTGGAGAAGGAATTCCTAGAGTCACTTGAAAGGAACCTGTGATGTATGTAATTGTCACATCCAGGGACTAAATTTTCAGAATCCTTAACTAAACGAATACTCATACAATATCACAGGAATGTTTGTACGAGAAGGATGCCAGTCAAACATACTTTCTGACAGTGGAAATTGGAGAAAACTTAAGTGTCCACCATCAAGACAATGATGCGGCAAATGAAGGCGAGCTGTGGGCACTAAGGGGCCGGTGTTTCGGCGTGGCCCAAGGCCTTGTCCACAGCACTCTCCCACCAAAGCTGTCCTTGCACAAGAGACCAAACCTGCACATCAGGAGACCCCACTATCTGAAAGGACCGGGTGTGTCTGGACTGGAAGGACGTTTATGATATACACCTGAGTGAATAAACCGAGCTTCAGAAAACATATAGTATGGCTTTATTTTTCAATAAAGTATATACACACACACATATACATAGATTTCTCATATACATGTCTGTATGTATGTGTATATATATATGACATAGGCATAAAGGTCATGAAATATATACTCCACATTGTCAGCAGTTTTTACTCTCAGGAAAAAAGGGGAAGGGATGTAGCTGTCTTTCGGTACAACCACAGTTCTCTTTTCAGTATATCAGTTAAGTATACTTGGAATTTAAAAGTTTATTTAAGTCCGAAGTAAAATGGGCGATGCCTCCACAAGACAGAATGCTATACTGGTCATTAAAAATCATGCCAGGGGAGGTAGAATATTGTAGAAAAACGTGTAATAAGCCGAATGGAAAATGGAGGTCTCCACATAGTAATCAGGCATAGAGTGCTCGCTGGTTTTTATGACAGAGGTAATACACACTGATGAAAAGAACAGAAAATAGATGTTAAAGTGTTTATTATTATCTCTGAGTAGTGGGACCAGGATACACACTTTTGCCCCTTCTTTCAGACTTTTATATTAAATACACATTATTTTCCATCTGAAAAAAGCATTTTTAGATGTCTAGTAAAACACATTGATAAACATGCACGAGTACTTACCGAAACAAATAACTAGGAGACACCACAGCAGCGTCACACAATGTAGAACGGGCGATCCTGAATAACACCACGCAGTTACATAAGGACCCACAAAGTGAGAGCACCTGCTGTAACAGGGCGTGGCCCCCTTCTAGTTGTCAGTTGTGTCTTCAGGGCTGAGGCAGTTCTAAGCACGGCCAGTGTCAGTGTTGGTGTCTGGATGGATGCCACTGGAGGTGAGGGCACCTGCAAGCCGAGAGGAAGGACAGAAATCATCCTCTGCTTTTTCTGTCTTGTTTCATTGTTACTTTAAAAGAGAGGCGTAAATAAGATAAAGAATCTCCCCTACTGAAATTTCAGTAATGAAACCGGTTTTAAAGTGTTCACAACTTATATTCTGCCTATAACTGTCTTTTCAACAAAGCATAATATCTATTAAATGTTAATTAACTCAGTTAATTAACTACCTGTTGAAACCTTTTAAAGATCATGAAATGTACTATGTAAAAATACCACGTCTGCAGTGACTAGCCCAGCTGTCTTGATGGCAGTGCAGTCAACCCCCACCATCCCGCGGCCATGAGCTCCTGATGCTGGTAAGAGAGCACGCTGCCGCCTCAGATAGAGAGGCACGGTGAAACCATTTTCTGAAATCTACAGCACTGACAAAACATAACTGACAATTCCCAGGCTCCTTTGAGGCTGTCATTTTCGGTTTCTGGCCAACACCCGTCAATGAGCAGAACCACCCCATTCCCGAGCCATGGGACTCACGTGGGAAGCAGTTTTGGAGAAATTTCCAGGTATAGAATGTAACCAACTATACGTAGAACTCTCACAAAAGAAAAGATGCAATACTCTGGTTTTGGAAGACACTCAAAATATTCTCCTAAGCCTTAGTAGATGGAAAGGCTGGGCTTCTCCTCAGCCACTTATTAATTTCACAGCCAGTGAGCATCTCCTACAAACCCTGTTTCCCTGTGTCTGCTAGAAGCCTGAGGCACACTGCTGCTGTCGATCTTATAAGTCACAGGGCAGAGGCGTGTGTCTCATGCCTGCAACCCTCACACAGGGTCTCCTCTTAGCCTCACTGTCTGAACTTGGCCCCATTTTCTCACCTGTTTATTTTGGTATCTGTTTTTCTGTAAGCTGCCTGAAATGCGTTTTGGAACAAGTCAGAACAATAAGTGAGTAAGTAAATGGACTGAAGGAAAGGTCAACAGAAAGAAGAAAGAAAAGTGGAACAAAGAAAATTTCCTATGCAAAACCCTCTTCTAGTCAGGGAAGGAAACCACCACGGAGAAGTGTGAAGAGGCAGGTAGCTTAGGACTGTTTCCTGAATTCCATGAAAAGTCACACCAAGAGATGAGAGGGTAGAATTATAAATAATAAAAGAAAAATAGCATGCATGGTTGAAAAATATATCTACAATATGTACTTTATAATGAATAGACTAAAATCAGCAGGGCCCAATAACACAATCATTGGGTATTCACAGAAGTGAGAATCCCATCTCCAAACCACAAGGCATCCCTTCGGAGCAGAGAGTCAACACGGGGCGGTCACAAAGCCGTCATCACAAAAGCTATGCTATCCTGCACTTATGAGGAACGAGCAGGTGTGCTCAGGCTGCCAACGCGCGTTATTTATCCCCCACAGCACCTCTACGGGGGTGGGGACGCCTAGCGAGCCATGTCTCTGCAGGACAGAAAACAAGTCCGTGAGAGGCTAAGCCGACATACCAGTTCTCCATCTCAAAGGACTGGTCAATTCAGAGCAGGACTAGAACTCGGACCCACGTTTGTAATCACAGTACTACCGTACTTTATGTCCTTTTTGTGTGTATAATACATTTGTTTCTGGCATGAAAGGATATGTAATAAATATTCGGTTGTTTTGTCTATCTCATTAGCTCACAATCTTTATATTTTTGAACTGTACTCTTTTCCCCTGGAGAAAGAACGGAAAGAGCACGTGTCAGAATGAGTTTGGGCTCCATTCTTTATCTGTTACCTCATCTCATCCAAGTCCCCAACCTTGGAGAAGGAGCAAATATTCTCTTCATTTTAAAGAGAGGGCTCCAGTGATGGTGACTTACTCAACAGGAAAACGAAGGCTGGGGAAAGGCACGTGCAGCAACCAGAGCAGTATCACCTGTAGGAAGGTAAAAAGAGCTCAGGGGAGGGCTCAGGGGGTCAGCTTTATTTAATTACATTTGATAAAAGAATACCACAGTCTAAAAATACTAGCATGCAATGTATTTGCTCTTTCTTGACATCTAAAATGTTTCCACAGCCCACATGTAACATTATCGTGAACTAGTGAAAGGAAGAGTCCACAGACAGGGAAAATCAATGCCACAGGCAGGCTGAAACCCAGGCTGGAGGAAAGGAAGAGAAGGGGCATAGATAAGAAGAGGGGAAATTTTGGGAAAAAGACATTATCACAAGGACTCTCAAGCATCATCCAACAATCATATAATCATTCATTCATGAGAGAGTTACTGACGTCCTATTGTGTGCAAGATTTTACAGAGGGCAAAGAAAGACCGCAGCGTCCATGGTGACAGCAAGTGTTGGGGCAATAATACAATTCTGATCCCGGTACCTTGCACACTTGTACTCAGTATAAAGGCAAAAAAAAAAGTAAAATAATACTATGTAAACTCTATACTTTTTTGAAACAAAATTAAAGAAGACCTAAATACCTGGACAGACACACCACACACATTCATGGATCAAATAACAGCACTCTTGGGATGGCAGTGCTCCCCAGAGTGATCCGTATACTCAACGTGGTCTCGATCACAATCCCAGCGGGCTCCTCTGCAGTAACTGACTAGCTGCTGCTACAATTCATATGGGAATTCGAGGGTCTCAGTAACCAAAACATACTTGAAAAAGAAGAACAACGTGAGAGGACTTGTAATTCTCAATTTCAAACCTAACAACTGTATCTCCAGGTGAGATTAGAGGCCATTTTTAAGTTATTACTGAGTTTATCCTTATTTTCTAAATTCTGTTCCATGAATATACCTGTTAGAATAAGAAAAATTAAAAGTAACCTATATTTTAAAACATGCACACCAATTCATTCATTGGGAAAAAATTATTTTAACTATAAAGAGGTAAATAAATATCTAGTGAAAAAGGAGTACTTAAAAACAAGTGTGCATATACAATTTTCATAATTTGAAAACTGAAAAGCACAAACACATCAAGTTTCTAGGGAGACCGGTGAAACATACTAATACTTACTTTCAAAAATTCTAATTGAACAATGAAATCTCAAGAAAGGCAAAATCCTCATTGTCAGCCAACTGCAAACACATGGAGAGCAAAGGCCTAGAAATCACAGCTCCTTTAACTCTGCTACTAACTCAATAGGAGAGGAAATTCCTCACTGAGGGGACAGTGGAATCCCATGCATAAGACAGGATACACAGTACAAACTGCTGTATTAGGGGAGTGAATTTCTTAGGAGAATTCTAAAGTTACAACATCGCTGAAAAACTATAAAATCACTGTCAGACAGATTAAAACACACAATCATATATATTATATAGAAACATATGAAGCCTGCTCTCATGTTGCATAGAAATACAAACATATTTGTTCATTTATAGGCACTGATTAATTTATCCCAGTTGGAATATTTCAACTAAAACAAATAATCAATACATCACTCCTCTTGTCATATCTACTTGATAAGTTATTCTGCTATATAACCACAAAATGTCTAAGATAGATCTAAAATTAGTGAAAAAGATCTTTGTATGGTTCCTTGAATTCTTCTCAAAATTCCAAGCTTAATTTTAAAATAGATCTGAGCAGTATTTCTATATTATCTATTCCCTTATAAAATAAACAACACAGTCTATTGTCAAAATTCTGTCCTTACAATGATTCACGAGCACCGTATCCTCACAAAACTGCTGGACTGAAAGGCACTATCCAGACACTGTGACCGAACCAATGAAACACAAGTAATCAGTGACCCTATTCTGGAGGGCTTATAATCTGTGTCAACACCGGGGTTTTTATTTGATTGGTTTCATTGGGTAGCAAAATAAAATCAATCAAATACTTCCTTCTTTGAGCATTCTGTAAGTCATGACTGTTTTTAGTGTCATTAGCAGGAAAGACTTAAGCATGACTTGATTAGGTCAACTAGCAACAATCATCACTGGAGAGTGGGTAATAAAGAAGTTAACTGATAGCAATGCTTCTGCCTACATGAGACCTAAAATAAACCTACACTGGTTTCCGAAAGGAAAATGAGGAGATGAGGTCCCCAATGAGAAAACAAACTAACAAGAAGTCAAAAAAGGAAAGATGTTTTCATTAACGATTCCAGGCAGTAGTACAGCATGGTGATGAAGAGTACAGTTGCTGGGGACAAACATGAGGGTCTGAATTCCCACAGCACTGGGTAGCTGTGACACTGATATTTCAGTGAAATTTTCTGCATCTCAGTCTCCTATCCATAGACTGGGGACAACAACCACACCCATCTCCTAGAACGGTCCTATGAATTAAGTCATTTTACATATACAAGTTTAAATAAAATCATTCAGATTTTAAGTAATAACCCAAAAGCACAAGGAACAAAGAAAACAGAGATAAATTGGAGTTCATCAAAATTTAGAACTTTGCTTCAAAGGGCACCATCCAGAAAGTGAAAAAACAACACACAGGAGAAAATTTTTTCAAATCATTTATCTGATTAGGAATTTGTATCTCCAAATGTAAAAAAAAAAAAAAAACTCCTACATCTCAACACTAAAAAAGCAACTCAATTGAAAGGTGAATAAAGGATCTGAAAAGGTATTTCAAGGAAAATATACAAATGTCCAATAAGCACAATGAAACGATATTCAATATCATTAGCTGTAAAGGAAATGAAGTCAAAACCACTAGGAGAAACTGCTTCACACTCACTACAATAGGTTATAATAAAAAAAAAGAATAACAAGCACTAACGAGGACACAGAGGAAGCGGAGCGTGCAGCCCTTGATGGTGAGGATGTAACACAGTGTGGCCACTTTGGAAAACAGCCTGGCAGGTCTTCAAAGAGTTGAACATTTGGTTTCTGAATGAACCAGAATTCTGCTGTCTGGGCACACACGTAAGAGAACTGAAAACAAATGTCCACATAAAAACTCCTAAAGGAATGTTAACGGCAACACTACTCATCACAGCCAAAAAGTAGCAACAACCCAAATGCCTATCATGTGATGAATGGGTAAACAGTGGGGCCCAGACATACAGTGGAATATTATTCAGCAATAGCGAAGCATAGAACACTGACCCAGGCCACAACCTGGACAAACATTGAAAACGCTACTCAGTGTGAAAGAAGTCAGTCACAATAGACGGCTCCACTTACAAGAAGTGACTTGATTTACATGAAATGTCCAACACAGGCAAACCCACAGAGAGAGGAGTGGCTCCTTGGGGCTGGGGGAGGATGGGGAAGATGGGAATGTCTGCTTATGCGTACAGGGCTTCCTGTTGGGGAGATGAAAATGTTCTAATATTGACTGCGATGCACAATTCTGGGCATAGAGTAAAAACTGCTGTACATTTTAATGGGTGTATTAAAACTGTTAAGAAAAAAAGCACCTCGGGCCAGTACCTTCCATAGTAAATGCAAATTGCTAACTTTTGTTATAGGAAGAAGAAACTGTCTTCAGCATGATAGCAGGAGATCAGCAAATGTGAGATAACCAGAATTGGACAAGAGCATTTCACTTGAAACAGTTGTTGAGTGTACATGAAATATTCAGAAATACGAAAATCAGTTTGACATCACGAAGAAACATTCTGCTTCAAATGCAGATCAAGTATTGGGCAAGCCCAGCAGCTACAAAAGAACAGAGAAGAAACTTGGTTCATAAAACAAGTACCAGAGTCAACAAGGAAATCGTGGTGAGGAAAGTAGGTGGCCGAAAATCTGGAACAATTTGCTACAAATAGTTTCTCCACTGAAAATTTAAAAATAAAATGAAAGTGATGCAATGCTGTGTTGACCTCACGTTAATGGGCTTCCTACGGTGCTCGACTGTTCTGTAACCCCGATTGTGAAACTCAGGAGAATCAGCATGGCTCCTGGGAGTCCCCAAAGGACTACCCACCAGCACGCTGACCACCATCAAATCTGCCAGTGTTGTATTGCAGAGAAGAGACCAACTTCTGAAAGGCACAGCAAATGTTGACAAGGGAAGAAAAGGCTGCAGTCAGTCCTGGGACAGAGGCCCTCTGAGCAGAGGCCAGAATGCTGCAGGTGGACTGCAGTGGCCCTGGGGCAAGAAGGGACCACGAGGGAGCAGATCTCAATTCTCTTCTCTCTCTCCATCTGGTAGGAGAAATAAAGCCTGCATCGTTCTCACCTGGAACTGTGGGTTCTGGCTGGCAGAAGTCTTACCAATACAGAATGATTATTCAAGACTCTGTGGAAAAAGTCAAGAAATCGAGAGGGAGTAGGGAGCGAACTCCAAGAGCCTCTCAAATGCTCCCATATTTATTGTGTATAATCAAAGGAAAAATTCAGTAACAGTTGTGTGATAGTAAGGAGGAACTCCGGGAAAGACAGGGTGAGGCAGAGATTGTAGAATACACAATGACTAAAAAAGATTTGTTTAATTTTAAGGAAGTAATGGGGTGAGGGGAACAAGATACATTTTTAGATATGTGAATTACAAAGCAGACCACCAGACCAGCCTGGTCCTTGTTTTGCGGATAACAGACTTTCTAACAGCACACAAGCCCAGCGTTTATAGCTGAGGGCCTCGGTCCTTGCTTTGCAACCAGCAGAGTGCTAACTAAAACCTCAACTATGCAAGCAAACATTGTCTCTGCTTTTTAAGACAAGGAGACTGGAGTGAGGATGCACAGGCACTTGCTTGCAAAGCAGTTTCTAAGCATTTTTTTTCTTCTTAAAGTTCACAGGCGGCTGGGGTGTGTTACAATTTGTTAACCCAATCATGGGCTCCCACATGGAATCATTATGGAGGACACCCTAGGATGACAAATCCTGGCTGTCGGTCTTTTCCTGCCAGCTTCAGCCACTCTAGCAGGGTCTAGACACATCAGTGAATAACGATCCTACAGAACCACACACACTCTTAACTCCTGGTGCTTGAAACTTAATATTAGCTCTACACAACATACCATAGAAAAGTTTCAGAAATAAAAGTTATTATAATCCCTTTTTATCTCATCATATTACTGATTTTTCTGATTGCCCTAAGTAGTTTCTACTTGATAAAGCACCTAATTCTGCAGGTGAATTCAGTAATTTCCATTGGGCATATCTAGGCAACCTGGGCTCGCTAACTTTTATTAGTCAAATCCGATAAACTTAATTGATTTCCTTGTTTATCAATTTCAGCCGGGAGGAGAGGGAGTGTCACTCTTTTCCTCAGCCCAACATCAACACTTTTCTCATCAACTCAGGCCTCCTGAAAACAAAACAAAGCATTTGTTTCCCTTCCACTCTTTCCACAAACCCAGCAGGAAACATCAGCCTGGAGAAAGAATTCAACACAAATTTTAAGACAAAAATGTATAAACCTGAAGCAACTCCATCTCCGAATCATGATACACAATGACATGAGAGTAAGTGTGTCAGGCACAAAGCATGCGGGAGCCTGACCACCTGATTTCTATTCTTCAAAGGAAGGAAGGTTTTCGTATTTTTTATTATCATTCTTTGTCATTGTTTCTGATTATGCCAGAGCATAGTTTATGAAATAATTATGCACTGCAATAACAGACTTTCATTGTATCAATTACAGAAGGCATTCAGAGGGGATAGGAAAACCCACCTCTGTAAAAAATACAAAATTTCTTCCCCTGTGAAGAACACGTATACAAAATGCAACAGAGAATTCAAATTCTTGTGCAGAGGAGCAAAAGCCACAGAACCAAAGCAAAGTCATTACAATGAGTCAATTCAAAATTCACTGGACAAACATGATCAATGCATTCAAATAATATTAAAGGCACACTGCTAACCATTCACTTAATGATCTGCAGGCTAGAGGAAGAATTTCCCTCTTTAACCGACAACAGAAATCAATAGGGAGCCCCAACAAACAAGGACCAAACAAAAATCAGGTTTTTAACAGTTCTGATAAATCAGCATGTTCTAAAGATCAACATCCAGAAATTTTAAACATTCATTCAAGCCACAATAAAGCAAGCCCTTAAAAGAAAAAGCCATAGAAACTAAGCACATAGATCATGTACATAGATCAATGAGAATTTCTTGTACCGCTGGAAGAAAGAACAGGCAATAGCTTTTTACTTGAAAAATAAAACTACTTTTAAAGATAACTGCTTAAACACATTTCATCATTCATGTTGCCTTGAAAAATCTGAGGCACTTGTATCTGATAAGAAAAGCAATTCTGAGTAAAAGTTGGTTACAATTCCAAGCCAGTTTGCTTTAGAAGAAAAGAGAAAAGAAAAGCTACTGTTTCTCATATCCTGCACAAAGTGTGAATTGCCTCCTTGCCTTTCTCTCCTCCCATTATCTAAGCTCATGCTCCCCAACTCTTCTGAATCAAGTATGAGAACCTCTTATTCCCACCAATATGCCAAATGACAAAAGAATATCAATTTATTTGTGTAAATATATGCCTACACCTCAAACTGGAGGAGAAAGGTATCCGAAGTCTATATGGAACTTATTTCTACCTTCCTGAAATCACACACACAAACGTTCACACAGACAGACACTTACCCCTGGATTACTGGGCACTTCACAAGCTTAGTACATACAAGTTCTAGAAGATAACTTTTTAGTTAGTTTAAAATACAAAACTGTCACCTTTTGAAAGCCTTGATCATCTGCTACACCATCCAAATACCAAAGAGACCCAGTTAGCCTTCTCTGCAGAATGTAATTTCCCTTGATGAAAAAACAGACCCTTAGAATTACTGGATCAAAGATTCGTGTTTATCGCTACCTATGATCGTTTTTAAGCACATTAACAGATTCAGAAATTTATGTCTCAACAACATTTATTCTTATTGAAATAGCATACGTTTTCAATTGTCTATAAAGAGACTAGGTCCCATGATGGTGTTTAAGAGCTATTTTGTGTATAGCAATATTTAATTTCAAGTGCAGACAAGGAAGGTGTGTATTACTCAGTTGTAGAGCACCTGCTTAGCATGCACAATGTCCTGGCTTCAGTCCCCAGTACCTCGAAAAAAATAAATAAAAACAAGTGCATATATAAAAATAAGAATAAAGTTATAAAAAAAATGGAGACTAAAAACCACTGCAATCTATGTGCTACAATTATACTAAAAAAAGTGTTTCTATCAAATATTGACTATATGCCAATCACAGAGACAACCACAAATCACACCTGACCACCATCACGTGTGATTCTCAGCAACCCTACTAAGAAGACACGGATGAGAAACCCGGCGCTGTGGATGAGGGGACAGAGTTTGGAGGAGCCGGGGACGCTGACCGTCCTGCTCCCCGTGACACCGTGTCAGCACAGGGCAAGCGCTGACAGAGCTGCACTGAGGGGACACCCAGCTGCACGGAAGTTTGGGGCACTGGGGAGCCCCAGAAAACACTAAAAATTGTCCAGTGAAAAACCAGCTCAAATATATTACACTGTGCTGAATCATTTAAAAAGGGAAAATGACTGAGACCTTTTTGATGCCTCTGTGTCCTTTCTGCCATCATTAATTATTTGCCTTCTCAGTGTGACCAGTGATGAACTAGACCCCATGTGAAGTGCACTCAGATGGAAGAGCTTTTAAAGTTATTTTATGAAGTTTGTAAGACTCTGTCTATGCCTCACAAAGGCGGTCATCCATCACTTCTCACTGGTGTGGACGTACCACCTGAAATCACTCCTTTCTGCTTTTTAAAATCCCTTCATCTACTCCAGAATTTTCAACAGCAAAGAAGAAGCTCAACCACAGACACTGGACGGTTTTTCACCAAATGGAATCGAACAGCCCATCCGACTACCTGGAAGACCTTTTATTCTATTAAACCCACTTCCAGGTACTTCATAATTTTCTAATTGGTGGACTTGGCCTCTGACTGCTTAAATCAGAGACCTCCTAGCTTCACATCTGGGGGTGGGACAGGACCCTGCTGTTGGGGGAAATCAGTGCGTAAGGCGGACATCCTCCAGCCAGGTCTGCATGGGTAGAAGTGCCACAAAGTGCTCAGAAATTATACCATCAGCACCCCTGGGCTCCCATGGACTGGTTTCCCATTAACCAAACTCATGACACACTGATGAAAGGAAACCAGAAACTTAACTTATTAATGTAACAGAAGATGTGAAACTATGAACCAGACTGAAATATCAGGGTTCAATCATGAGTACAGTTTCTCCTCCACGGCCCAATCACGGGCAGGCAGTTAAATGGCAAGCGTGGACAGAAACAGAGCAGTAAGGGATTCAAGATAAACTCAATGGACTAAATTTCTGTTATAAGAACAGATATACTGCCTGGAAAACAATTAACGCCAATCACGGTGCACTCTCCGTGGATAGTGGCCGAGACACGACTATGAGCACCTGTGTAACTCTCCTTTCCCTGTCCTTTCTGGGCTAACTGATGCACAGAGGTACAGAGATTCTGGGATGCAGATAACGCTAAACAGCCAAAGCCCATCTCTGGGAGCCTCAAAACCAGACAGCCAGGGTTTAAATACCAGCTCTGCCACTTGCTAGTTTGTGATTTTGGACAACTTACTTAACTTCTGCATGCCTCAATTTAAACACTGTAAACCTGGGATAACAATCAAACCTTACTTACTCGCTTTTTGAGAAGATTGAAGGATTCATTTCTGTAAAACACTCAGAAAAGAATGTAGCACATTTTTGGTGCTCAACAAATGTCAACTTAATATCAAAGTGATTTACAAGTCTCCCTTCTAATCTTCTGATGTGTTTCCTGGCTAGTCTAATTCCCAAAGAAAATCCTTATTTCTACTTTTATAAACTCTTGGGGAGCACCCTTCTCTTCCATCTCACCACCTGTTTAAACCGAGGGAGGTGATTCCTCCTAACCACTCCTCTGGGCCATGGAGTGTGCTTCTCCCTTCACATCCCTGGCCCCTGGCCCACAGGTAGCCCTCCTCACACTAACAGAGTGAGGTGTGAGTCCGGGGAGACAAGCAGGGCATTTGTAACCCTTCCTTTCCCTCTAGTGTTGGCCACCATTCAGAAGCACCCGGGATGCTCAGCTCCATGGCAGGACAGCCCTGTGCATGAAGGGGCAGGTCCTCTCAAGGGAAGGCTCGCTGTGGCCCAGAGCTACATGGGACAGCGTGAGTCTCTAATTCTGGGACACAGTATCATGACACGGATTTTCCCACAGCCCTAAAGTTCATGGAGAACTTGGCTTCATCAGTAACAAAGAAGACATTTATCACCTGTCTACTCTTTTGTGTCATCTCTCAGTTGGCTGTTGGAGACAACATGTGTATAAGTATTGGATCACCTTAAGCCCAAACATATATGAAGTAACAAATAATTCTGTGGCTTAACGTTGGTTCAGGGCGACTGTGGAACAGTTCTTACTCTGGTGATGCTTAATTATGTGTATAGGAAATATGGAACCTCCTCAAATATCTTTCATCATAAAACCAGCTTTTCTTATTTTCCTGTTTCTTAGTAATTGCCAAAGACTCAAATGATGGCTTCACCCAATACAGCACCTAAAATTTATGAGCCCTCTTGATATAGCCACTGTGGTAAACACTTTACATAATTTCTAATTCTCACAATTCAACAAAGCAGATACGAATGTCCCCATCTAACAGATGGGGGAAAAACTCAAAACGAACTGACTCAGGCTCACGTGGCTCAGTGGCAGCGCGTGCACGCAAACTCAAATCAAAAAACTACACACCTTCGTATATGTACCAAATCTCCTACCACCAATTAACACACAGCGGCGGGGTCAATACTCAGGGAACTCAATACGCTTTTCAGCTTTAAGGTGCTCCAGAGGCCGCTTCTAGGTGTTTTATAAATCCCGGCTCACTGGTTTCTAACACTGGAAGTGCAAGTCCAATTTTGCCATTGTTTGCACAGCAAGTCTGAAATGTTCACAGTGACATGACAGAAAAAAACTAAGATATAAGCAGAATAATTTTTCCAGGTAGACAGACATAATGGACATTGGGCTATTCTGAAGCATTAAGCAAATAAATCAAAATAAAAAAACGTTGTTTAAGCCTTCTTTTACAAACAGGACAATTAAGACTTAAGAACGTGCAACAGCGCCACCTATGGCTACAACGACCTTCCAGGTGGCCGGGAAAGATGCAACACAAAAATTGCCTGTAGGATCAGAAACGAGAATCAGATAACTAAAAGCTTATGTAGCACATACTGCACTTTGCTTCTGAGGAAGGGAGGGGTATTCAGTATTTAATCTGATATTGCTAATACTCCTGAACATAAACAGAAGGCATAGGCTCATGGAAACTCATCTTAGAAGAGGAAAAAATCCAGTCCAGCCACTTCATTTTACTGGAGGGGAAACTGAGACATGGGATCTGTCCTCCTGGCAATCGGAAGCAAAGCTTTCCTAGGCCTCATGTCTTGCACTGTAGCAAAACCAACAGATCTATACTAAGCCTATATTCATAAAAGTCACGTTTGTATTTTTCCAACAGTAGGTTATCTAAGTATCTTACAAAATACTTCTCAAAGAGCCAGGATATTATACAAGTTTCTTGAAATACAAAAACATTTATTTACATAATAAAACAGCATGAGCTTTATTATCTCTATTAAAAAAGTGACATGTCTAATCAATGTTTTGATATTTTAAACCTGTTAAGAGTGCAGGAAAAAAAATCAAAATTTTCCTTAATCACAAATGAGAGAAGCTTATTCCCTGAAAATGATCAATGTGGATTTTACTAAACTTAATAGATCTCGTCACAATCACACGAATTTAAATTTGTGAGTGGATGGTTACACGGCAACATGAATTCTGAGTTGTAACAATAAATATTCTGTGTAAATAATCTTCAAGGTCATCTGATTAAGGTAATTTAATTAGTCCATGTCTCACTAGAATGATACAGATTTCATTAAAACTTCATACTACACTAAAAAAATGAATCCTTGTTAGTTTAAACCATATTCAAATATATCATATATATACATATTGAATATGCATCAGAAATAAGCGAAATTCTTTAGTATTCAGAGTTGATACTTCTAAAATATCTGTCATTGTGACAGCACAGTTTTATTAAGCACCTCTTAGGTTCTTTGTATACAAGGCGTCTAACTCTCACAGTCAGACAAGTTAAACGATATTTCTCCAATTTCACAAATGAGGAAATATACTTAAGCCATGAAAACAACTTACATATTCATCAACAGGAAAGAAAAGAGTAAAGATTTTACTTACAGTATTCACTGACAATCTTTTCTTCCATATTAAGACTACGTAATACCAATTCAGTCTTTGTAACTGTTTCTGACAATAAGGGCCACTAGAGAAAAACAAGTAACATCATTATCAGTGGTTGGACTTTCAAAGCCCACTTCTCCTTTGTACTATAATTATTTTTAATGTTTTGTTTTCAGTGCTTACAGAGCACTAAAATAAAAGAAATTAACTTTTTAAGTAATTAACTGAGAATTAAACATTTGTGAAAATGTACAATTTTAATTTATGCCACTCTGTCTCACATTCTCAATGGTGTCTCTCCTTTGAAGGCCTCATCAGGCTGAGATCACTAAAATCGGCCATTTATGGAGTCACAGGATTTCGGGTAACTACTCAACAGGAGGCTGATTAGAGGAGCAATTAAGAACGCTTCCTGTGCAGCCTGGGTTCCAGCACCGAGCTAGCCACCACCAGCTGCGTGTGATTGGGGACAAGTTGCTCCATCTCTCAATCCCTCAGCTGCAAAAAAGGAGACACTGATACCTACCCTCAAACACCTGCTATGAAGTAAAACATGAGGAAAGCATTTTAGACTTAGGTAGGTGTCCACTCAGAGTGAGTTTGGTCATTATGATGATGAGGATAGCTGTTAATAAATTAAGATAGACCAAAAAGGAGAAATCACCTTAAACGAGAAACATTTTAAGTCCATGAGCATTTTTTTGGATGGATTGCAGAATATTCTTTTGATTTTTTAATAAACTATGTTTTGTCCATTAATTATAGATTTACAGATTCATGGACAAGTCTCCAGAAAAAGAATTGGAGGCCTCTAACCTCTGAAT
The DNA here is from genome assembly GCF_048564905.1 of Vicugna pacos. Taxonomy (NCBI): domain Eukaryota; kingdom Metazoa; phylum Chordata; class Mammalia; order Artiodactyla; family Camelidae; genus Vicugna; species Vicugna pacos. Next base: position 3,019,860 of record NC_133010.1, on the reverse strand, counting down.
ACTAAGAAAGTAAAGTTTAAAAAAAATCAGGGGGAAGATTATACGTCATTTGGGAGAGTATGTGCTTAGCATGAATGAGGCCATCAGTTCAGTCCCTAGTAACTCCATTTAAAAACTTTGCTTTTTAAAAAATGGCAAATTAAAGAAAAAAGATGGAGGAATACAGAATTTTTTAGAGACTCATCTCAGATTTAAGATGAGGAAGAAACCATCCATTTCTCAGAAGAAATCTTGAGAAGTATGTAAACTGGATCTGAGATGTCTAGTCTACTAACATTATTCATGAATTCATATTACCAATTCTTATAACTACCTGATAATCCACAGTGGTTATACTGATCATAACAGCTGCCAACACGGAATGAGCTCCGGATAGTACTGCTCTGTTCTGACATCTCTGCCCCTGAGGCCTCACCAGGCTGACAGCACTAAATTTTGTCATTCATGAGCATCTCGTGTATGTCCTCCATTTGTGTTTCTCACTCTCCCCTCACCAGCCCCTCTGAGGGAAGCACTGTTATCATCTTCCCCACCAGCAGATAAGGCCACTGAGGCACAGAGACTAAACCCATTCCAGTACACATTGACATTAAAGGACGTCTGTATTTCTGCTGTTTTGCTTTTGACAAAGGAATCTGAGATATCAATTCAAGATAGACTGTTAAATTATCAAGTCTGTCAGGTCTTAACCTCAAAGAGCGGATACTACAAATTCCTGTTGTAGGATGAGGCTGCCGCCACAAACTGACTCAGCTTGAAATTAATATCCAAGATCAAGCAGTGGATACACGTAAATATTCACGACTGTCAACTCCGCTCACGGGTCTGGGCCCGTCACTGCCTGAACGGGGGTGAAATCCCCACCCGTGTCCGGGAGGGAAGCGTGGCTCTTCCCGGTCTCACCCAGGCTTCACGGGCAATTTCCCCCCACAGACTGGCCTCAAAGATTAAAAGCTCTCAAGATTTTTACACCATGCAAAAGTAAAAGACATTTCTGCAGATGGAGCGCTTTCCCAGGCTTAAACCTTTTTTGCCTACACTCAGCAAGGGGGAAAAAAAGAAACATGACTCTACAAAGTCCCTGACCCTCACCACTTACAGGAGTAAAACGGCCACAGCACAAGATGACCATTCACATTGCAGGATGAGAACAAAATAAAGCCGCCCTACAACAGGCCCTCCCAGAGACAGCATCAGCACTCTTCTGCACACTCACGGTTGTGCAGCCCTCATCACCATCTATTTCCAGAACACTTCATCACCCCAAAGATTCCCCCTGTCACTAGCAGTCACTCCCCAACCCCCCTCCACCCAGCCCCTTCCAACCATCACCTGCTCTCTGCCTCTGCATGTGCCATTTCTGGGCATTTAAGATCACTGAAATCAACAATATGTGGCCGTTTGTGTCTGCTTCCTTTCACTTAACGTGCTGTTATCAAGGCTTGTCAATTTTGAAGTGGTATCAGCATCTCTCTCTTTTTTTTTTGGAAAACGTTAAAGATTATTAGAAGGTGGTAAGTACTATCAAAAAGAGTAGAGTGGAGCATAAGTGATTGGGTTTCAAAGGGAAAAGGGCGGTTTGAACAGTCAGGGTGGACTTCCCAAAACAGGTGGCCTTTTTCATTTTCCTACTTTTTTTTCCTTTTTTATTCACCCTTACGTCTGAATAATGTTCCACTACATTGAGATACTATATTCTGTTCATCCATTCAGCAGTTCTGTATGGACGAAGTCCAGAACAATGAGTGTAAGGGGTGACTAGCATGGATGGCATTTAAGCAAAGGGCAAGATGTGCTTTCAAAAAAAGCCAGCAAACAGAGGCACAAGGAAACTCAGTGCGTTTCTGAGCAAAGTGTGTGCTTGCTTCGGCAGGGCTTCCGTGCAGGGCTGGGGCGGATATTGGCAGGAATCACGGTGAGGGAGTCACCTGAGAAGACTCCCCATTGCAAGCAGCTCAGCCAATTCTCCTCCCTCATCCTGTATTGTTAGAGCCATGTTTCTAGGTTACTGTTATTTCAAGTAATAGCACTTTAACTGCACATCTGATCATCTCCATCAGACCGCATTAACTCCAAGCCACAGAAAATCATTCACTGACCGGAGCAGCTCCAGGACATAACGGTGATGGATCAGGGAGTCCTACAGCATCCCAGCTGCAGGCACAAACCCCACATGTGCCCTGGTGATGTCCAGAAAATAAAATGCATGGAAATATCTCACTGCTGGTACACGATATCTGCCCTCAAATTGCCCCAAATTCATGCTGGCAAAGCACTACTCAACCTTCTCACTACAAAAAAAAAAAAAAGAAAAGCTAAGAAGGCAAGTTTAGGCTCTTCCATTGAAAATCAGCAACCATCACTGCCAATAACTGAGCTGGAATGCTCCTGACTTTGAAAACCACTGCGCAGTTACTTTTCAAACGTGAAACTCATATATGAATTCCACGTAGATGATATTACAGTAGGACTTTTCTTTCCAAAATTTCCAGTAGCAGCATTAGCACAAGAAAGTTTATGTTTCAGTTTAAAAAAAAAATCAATTATCCTCCACATTCTCAATTTTGAACTTATTATTATTTTATAAATGGAGCTATGCTGCGTATTATAAAACTACTGTTTGATTTCTGCAAACAAGACCTTTATGACCTCACTATTTTAGAGCAAACTTTAACGGTTCTTTGAGAGGTGGTTCCTGGGGCGCTCACTAACAGCTCTTTAAATACTGACAAAGATGTGCTATTACGTAATGCAAAGGCTCTAACTCCACATTAGCTCAGAAAGCAAAGAAACTACACCAAAGACTTACTTTAACAATTTTATATATTCCTATACTTTGAATATTAAAGTTCTTAAAAGATATCATTTTTTTTTAAAAAAGACAACAGCTGTATTAAATTTCCTCTCACCAACAAAGCAATCTTTATCAAGAATAAAGACCCCTATGGATATCGCAATGACAGGACGTTTCTAGCTAAGTGAACATCCAGATATGAACGCAAACCTAAATCGTATCAGATCTCACTCGAACGAGCTCAACAACGTCCTGGGCTACCCTGGAAATTAGCTCTTCTGTTCCAAATGTTGGCTGAGCTAAGATCATCACACAAGGCAGGGAAGGAGAGAAAAGGAAAGTCCACCTGGTGGCCTCAATCAGTTTTCTTCCAGCCACAAGGTGCCTCTAGGGCGGCCCCGCTACCAAGCCCTCCCCATAAGGAATTCCTACATCCACTCTGCCCCTGCCGTCCCCAAGCAGCACCGACGCCCCTCTCTCTGCGTGTGAATGGTCTTCTAATGACCCCTCAGTTGGTGGCACCCTCCCCCTCTTCCCTGCTACACACACACACACACACACACACACACACACAGAGCCACGGCAGCCTTCACAAATCACAAATTTGATTACATCACCCCCACTTCAAACCTTTCAGAGTCTCCCTGGTGGAATTCTAGCCCCACCCCAGTCACTGCTCACCTAGCCTCACCTCAGTACACAGGTCCCCAGTGACCTCAGGGGCCCCTTGACCTGCTCCTAATTCCCACTTGCATCCAGGCTCATTTTGACTGTTTCCCAAGGAAGCCTTCCCTCCATCCAAACTCCACATTTGTTCCTCTGTTCCTAGAACATTCTAGGTTAAGTCAACTTCTGACAATGCTAAGCTCTCAAGAAGCAAATACATTTTGCTTACTAATGTGGCTCCAACCTCTCTCCCCTAGACTCACAGAAGTGCTCTTGTTATGAATAAATGAATGACGGGGTGGGTCTCAAAGGGAAAGACACCTGCTTTCGCCCGTTCCGACCCTTCTGTCTGTAGAATATCAGAAGCAAAACCAGAAGTATCTTTCCTGACGGTCACATTCTAATGACACCCTTCACTGCCTACTGTGTCAGTTCTAGTAAAACCCAAATTCTTCCAAAGCCCTCCACCCCGGACACTCTCCAGTGTCCTCCCCAGCAGGGGCACCTTCCATCCTGGACCACACAGGGTATTCTCCCCGGGTCCCCACTCCAAAAGCCTCCAGGCCTCTGCCCAAGCTGCACCTGTGACCTGAGCCACATTCTTGACTCCTTCTCCTGGCTGACACTTACTCTGTCCTCACAACTGAATGTAGGGCCCATTTCTTCCAGGAAGTCCTCTCTGATAATGTCCTTTAGGGCTTGGCTGGGCTCCATCTACAGCAGCAGTACATGGTGACCAACAGGGTGTTTGCACGCTTCTTTCAGACCATGAAATCTTGGGGGCCACGTGGGAAGGAGTGAGAGATTACAAGAGGGGTGGGGGAAGCAAAAAGCAAAAATCACAGCCCAAGTCACAAATTCAAGGATACTTTCTCAGAAAAAAGTATAAATTATTTCACACTTGTGCAATTTGGCTCCTATTTTTGTGACTTGTGGACAGCAAGAGTTTGGTGTTCTAGTCCAAAGCCCAGATTACATGCAAAGAAATGTATATATTCTTATCCAAAGGAAACCAGAGCTGCGCAAAAACAGTTTGCAGTTAGAATTGAAAGGAAGTTTGATAAAGGCAATCTCTCTCTCACTCTTCTTTCTTTTATGGAATCATATAATTTTAGAAGTATTTGCGTGACTAAGAGATGGCTACAGCCCGTGATTCTGCACTGGAGTGTTTGGGGCTGAGGGAGCCCAGATTATATTCACTGTGTAAATGCAATCACACCAACACACTAATAGGTGCCGTGTTGGTGAAGCTGATGTTCCAAAGCGGGCAACCTTATGTTGTAAGAGAACTCTAAATAGAAAGTAAGAAATGCAATGTTCTGTACTCAATTTCATTTGTTATATGGGTCATTAACTGATAGTATATCTCGACTAATGAAACCCAACAATAAATTGTCAATGTCGATTTTCTTCATGTGACTGTTTTATGCTAACTTTGGATATCAAACCCACAATCCATAAGTAAATCTCAGGCTTACGCTGCAGCACAGTTACATCTCGTGGAAGAAAGCCAATGAAGGGATAACTGGACAGTTTCCCTTCAGAAGCTGCTAAGTCTGACTTTCCACCTGTACGTCACTTGCGACCATGTCATCGTCAAAGGAGTAAGACCTTACCTCTGTGGGGTGAAAAGCACTGCGGTGCTTCAGAAGCATCAAAGAACGCTGAGCTTTGTGAAACAGTCCTGAGGCACTTAAATCGCACTTTTTCTGAAAGCCTCCAAAACTGACCCACTTCACCATTCCAGGTATAACAGGGAGGTACAGGAATTAGTAGAGAAAATTTGCCCTTGAAGTCTGACAAGGCCCTGCTTGAATCCTGCTACAGCATTTACTAGCCATTAAACAGACCAATTCCTTAACCCCTGCGAGAAGGCTTCCCAATCTGCAAAACGGGGCTGCCACCGCCCACCTGGGAGGCATGGATGTGAATGCAACATGCAAGTAGGGCGGCCGACTGGTACCTGACACGGGGCCTGGCTAGTTTCCCTCCGCTGACCTTCTCCCCTTTTAAACTTGCACTGTTCCCCCTGGTAAGGGTGAAGCCCCCGGAACAGACTGCCCGTATCTTCTGTGTATCCCCGGATACATGCCTTACCCTTAGGAGGCCAGAAAAACTGCCTCGTCCCCAGTCACTATCAATGTTCTTAAGATTCTGGGTATTTTTTCTCTCGTTTTCAGGGAGACTATTCCAGAACTTTCCAAGCACCATTCTCCAGGTTGGCTCCCCTGCCAGTGCCCATCCCTTCTCAATTCAGATACCCTTTATGATTGCCTTCTGTTCATGGGAAAGCGAATCCGGTAGGATGGGGACTCCCAAGGACTCCCCCCTTCCTGACAGGTGAGGGTGACTACCTTGTCCCCAGTCCCCACTTTCCACTCCAAATCCAGCTTCTAAGAAGTCTACCCTCCCAGACCCTGCAGCCTCTTTATCTTCCCAAGACACACACCTGGCCACGACCCTCCCTTCAGATTTCTTCCTGGCTGACCCTGCCCACGCCACAGCCCATTAAAGATAAAAGACATTGCTCTGAAAATCGCAAACGCCGCTGACTGACACACCAAAGCTGCATGGTCTGGGCTTTCCTCCAACACAGGCACAGCCCCGCCCTCTCTCAGCCTAAGTCTGCACCTCTCGAGATGATCTAATTCACATGCAAGGCTGTGAACACCAGCTAAGAATGACGACTCCCAACGTGAATCTCCAGTCCGGCTCCTTCACCTGAGCCCCAGTCTCATAGACACGAGTGCCTATTTGAAGTCCTAACTTGAATGACAAATGGCATCTTAAAAATGACAAATGTCCACCATTTACTCTGGAATTCGATTCCTGGCAGGTACCTCCAAGCTCCCCATTTTAGTAACAGCCCCAGCACCCACCTATGCGTTTGAGGTCACATTCAATTTCCCGTTCCCTCCCCTTAGCCCTGCCCTGGAATCAGTCCTATTATTTCCGTCGCTAAGCCCAACTCAAGTCTGGTTCTGCAAGGAACATGGCCGGAACCCCACAAGCTCACAGCATGGTGCAGTGGCTCACAGTCCACCGAAGGGTGCTACCTGGAGGGGGAGGCATCATCTGGCATGGGTCACCTCAAAAGGCACTGGATTCTCACAAAGGAGGCCCAGGAGAAGGGACTCAAGGTTCTCCTGTGGTCTGAGCTTTGAAGGGCCCGAGGTTTGGGGAGCTCCTAATTAGCCGACACACTTGCCAGTCAGCAGATGAGGATGGAGGATCCCAGGAAAGGTTGTTCTCAATCTGACCCCTGGGCTCTCGGGAGCCACGGGAAAGGCCTGTGTCCAGGGCATAGCCAAGCCATCACAGATCCCAGCCTGCATTTGTCAACCCGGACAGCCTGGACTCCATCTACTTGTGACACTTACATCTGTTCTGCTCCCCACACAGAATGGGATGGACTCATTCAGATATTCTGACCTGTCTCAAGCGAGAGAAATTCAGTGAAATATGAAGTGTCCACATTTGGACCAGAGCATGAAAGGAGAAACAAGGCCTCATGGACAGCATGATGGTGGTGGTGAAACTCTTCCCCCGGTTGAGATGTACCAGGGTAGGAGTAAGAATACAAGGTCTTAGGTCGGCCAAAGCATGTTCCTTCATGGTTGACTGGGATGATGGGGACTCACTACCGCAAACTAACAACAAGGCCGACAGTGGTGGACGTCAGCTGCAACAGACACGGAGTCAGCTATTTACTGCAAACATGGGTTAAAAGTAAAGGCTGGGGCAGGGAGGCCTGCATGGCTGCTGAGGCAAACCACAGACCTGGCTCTGAATGCCCACTGGCTGAAGCAGAGAGGAAGCTACGGTCCCCTTTAGCAGTCCTTGTGTCCACCAGATCCAGGTGAGCCAGCTACTAAGGAGAAGGCTTTGTAGTCCTGATACTCAGAAGAACCAGCCTCATAAAGGGAACAAAAGAGTGGCATGGACTTTAGACCCAATTCTGCGCCCTTTTGGAGGCAAAGTAAAATAAATGGCACGGGGAAGTTGAATGCAAAAAAACAAAATATAACAAAACGATGACTGCTTCCTCCAACAGCGTCCCCTACAGCTGCTCACCCCCGAGCCGGCCACTTCCCCACCAGGGACCGCCAGCCAGGCAGCGCTGTCACGCACGTCACACAGCGACAGCCAGGAACCATGTGCTAAGCACGTTTGTATAAAAGCAGGAATCGAGCAAGATCCTGCAGAATTTGACTTTCCAAGTTTAAATACTTCATGAAAAGAATCCCTCAGCAACCGCCTAAATCAATTCACATCTCACTTCTTCAAAACACCCAAACAAATTTAATAAGGGCGCATTTGTCACCAAATATAAGGAGGACCAAACAGGTTCCTCAAAGTAAGGATTTTAACAGGTATCAAACTCCTGTGGGTGATGGGCTAACAAAGCAAAAATTCCAAAATCTAGAAAATAAAACGATGACTAGGATAATACATGGATCAAGGCAGTCGTTAAGTTTTTGCTTTTTAAAGAGATGGAGACGGTACGGAGGGCAATCTGGCTATTTCCAATGCAGGGTGTGAACAGCCCACATTTTCAGACGCAACAACATGCTCACTGGGCAGTACAAGAGAAAAAGAAATAAAGAAAAAGGAAAAGAGGAACAAGAGAAAATTAGAAACACACAAAAACAAAAATGATTTTTACAGCATGTACAAGAATTTACGTGAGTGTGTGAGGCCAGGGATGCGGGGACGATGGGACCCACCCTCACCTCCTGTTCCAGGGAAGGCAGGGGCCTGAGGGAATCGACGCTGCTGGGGGACGTGGTCAGCGCCCCAAACCAAAACTCCACCTACATGCATCTAGGCAGCTTTTGAGCTACAAATTGTGGTCGCATTTCAGGCTGGACAGTTTTACTCACTTCCACCAAGAGTAGCAGGAGAGAATTAGGCTCTGCTCCTGCACCAAAGCATTGTTTAAAAAATTAATGACTGTGGAATAGTAAAAGCTACAATGGAGTAAAAGTGACTGGAGGAGAATGTGCTTGACCCGAGCTCACTGGCTGCGTTATCTCACTGACTTTAAGAAACTGGCTAAGCTCTTATGGAACCAGAACAGACAGACCCACAAAGAGGGAGGTTTAATGCGCTGCTGTATTTGATGCCGAGAGCCATGCCTGGTACACGAGGTTCTGGGTAAACAGTGGCAACAATGTCAACCACTATTGGCTAAGCACACATCCAGCTACTCCGCCAAATCCCAAGGGCAGATTTCAAAATTCAAAATCAAGCTGGCAATCTCTGGTGGGTCTGCAGACTCACAGCCAAGCAGTTGCTGAGCCAAAATGTCACCAGTGCCTCCTATGACAAAAGAAAAGGCACTGGCTTGGGGGCTGGGGCAGGTCTTCAGGCTTCCACTGCTCAACCACCAGCCTGTCCAGGGGGAGAAGGTGGTCGCTGCTTACGTTGTACCATTGCACCTACCTTGACTGATGCCTGGGGCCTCAGCAGGAGGTGACATGTGAAGAGAACAGAGCCAGCCTCGGTGTAGCACAGTGCTGGCAGCTATGCCACCAGCAGTGCCCAGGATCCTAAACATGACAGCTCATTTCCAAGAAGCAGAAGGGGAGTGCGGGCGTGTAGATCACAGGGCCCTGTGAGGACAAGTACAGATCATGGCCACGATATGCCTTGCCCCTTCCTTAAGCCATAGAGGGATGTCCGGGAGGAACAGGAAATTCATCCAGAGCTCGCTAGTTGGGCTCTCGCACGAGGAACTCAGGTACAATGTGCCTCTCACTGACAGGGCTGGTCTGGACATTCTTTTATCAATTCTCTAGCATTTTCTCCTCCAACTTACCAACAACCAGAATGTAGGATCTGATCTTAGGTAAGTTCAAGAATCACAGAGCACTGCTTTCACAGCGGGCCCGGCAGCACGTGCCAATTCCTCGGACCGTCACCTGTGGGACCGCCATGAGCGCTCTCCAGACTCAAGGCCCGAGGAGGCCGGGGGGACACAGCTTCCCTCACTCTCCACAGGAAAGGGGGACCACCTGTCAGCAAAGGCATCTCACCCTCTTCTACCCGAGGAATAGCACGATAGATACTCGGGGAAACAGAGCTGAAGTTGGGGGGTTAGGCAGCCCAGAAGAGCTCGTCTGTACTTCCAAGGCAAAGTGGGGCCGTTGACATAATCACAGGGACAAAGTGATGATGAGCATTTCCCTGCTCTGTCCCATACTCCATGATAAGCCTTTCCCTTTGTAAGGAGTTCATTTGGAAGTCCCTGGCGGTGTTTCTGATGTCCTAAGATTGCATACTGGCTGTCGGGCAGGAAGAGAGTGCCTGAGCCGAACAGGTGCTGGGCCTGGGAGGCTGGAGACACTGCTCCAGCCTCAGCTCAACCAGCACCCCGTTCTGTCTCTCGGGATTCAGCATCTCATCTATAAACAAAGGGATAAGACTGTCTCAGGACAGGCTGCCCAACAGAAATGAAATGAGAGCCGTGTAAATTAAGTTTCCCAGTTGACACATTTAAAACTGTAAACAAAGAAACAAACCAACAAACAAAAAACAAATACAAGAGACTGATTTTAAGAACAGATCTTACTTAATCTACTGTATGTAAAATAGTATCATTTTGACATGTAATCAATATAGGAAGTGATGAGATAATTTATATACTTTTACTAAACAAGCCTCAACGTCTGATGAGCATTTGACCTACAGCACATCTCAACTCAGACCAGCCTCCTCCCCAGTGCTCCTAGCATTAGTGGCTGTGGCTAATCTATTGGACAGCAACTCCAGGGGTCCCACCATGGTCCTGGCTGAAAAGCGGGATTAAGTGTCCACACTAACCCTAAAAGGAACTCTCTGAAATAAAGGCAGATTCACTTTGAAATGTCTGTAAACTGGCGGGCTGCACCTCCCACCATCCTTGGCTACAAGACAGCCCTCTTCCTTGCTGATCCCTTTCTGAATGTTGGGAAGCAATCCGGAACACAGCCAGGGTGGACTGGCCTCCAGGTAAACTTACCTGCTGTCTGTGTCCAGTCCCATGAAGTCCTCCTTCTCAAACGGGATGCAGAGGAGGGGGATCTTGTCCCCAGATTTCTTAGGGGCCCTGTCCAGCCTCTTGGACTTGGGCAAGATATAGAGTGACTCAGTGAAGTCCTCAATCCTCTTCTCCACCACCCTGCAGTCCTTGTAGTTTGAAGGACAAGTCGGTGCGTGGCTGCTCGGTTACCTCCCCATGCAGCACAGAGACAAAGAGCTGAGAGTCATTAAGCATGGTGCCTTACAGCTCCTCTGCATGTGGAGCTTCTTGAAGGCCTTGGCCGAGAGACAGTCGGTAATGGTGACAGGGCCCACGACCTTGCGGTGTGTCTGGAAGCCGCTCCAACCATTCTCGGGTGCACAGTGCTGCCTGTAGTGGATACAGAGTGCCCACTTGGAGCCGCACGGGCTGATACGGCTCACCAAGGAGATTTGCTTATAGATGCAAAAGAAATTCTCCTCTGAAATGATCCCCATGGGTTGGACCACTATGGGAAGGGTCTGGTGGTCCTCAGCACACTGCACGAAGTCAGGGATGCTCATGTTGCAGGCCCTGCCGAGAGGGGAGAGGAGATTGAGGTACATACTCTGCTGTGGGCTGCAGGCCCATTTGGGTGGCGGTGACCTGGTGTGTACCAGCCAGAAGGCAAGGGAAGCCAAAGCAAATTCGGGGATACAGTTTGTCCTCAGAGTCTGCACATGGCTACCATAGCTCAGATCACATTACCCAGATTTGGCCTCGGCTTCCTGCCCCTGCAGAGAAGGGTCATTTCTTATTTTCTGTTTCCAAGCACCGAGCAAGTCCCTGATGCAAAGTCACTGCTCAAAAATGCTGAATAAAGAAATGAACAAAGGATCTGCTTTCCCCAACCACCTCCAGCAGAAGATAAAGAAAAGGACTAGAGTAGGATCAAAAGATCTAGATTTCTATCCAATTTATTTGAATCCCTAAGCTTCATAATAATGGATAAGAAAATTTGCCTTGGGGAGGAAGGTACAGTTCAGTGGTAGAGCACGTGCTTAGCATGTACGAGGTCCTGGGTTCAAACCCCTCTATCTAATTTTAAAAAATGAAACAACTAAATACACTTAATTACCCTCCTCAAAAAATATATTTTAATTCAAAATTCAAAAAACACAATGCAATTGACACAACATTGTAAACTTGACTATACTTCAATTAAAAAAAATCCTTGCCTTACAAGAATATATCTGGATTAAGGAAGTTTGCAAATGTAAAATGCCTAGGGTACCACCTGCATAAAAAGAGGTGACTGTGCAAATTTACTATCGCTTATGAGCTATATTTCCTTTGGGGGGATTATAACTTCTCAGAGCTAATTTTGTCAGATTAAAAAAAAAATTACCTGATTCTCAGTACTGCTGAAGAATCAGACAACCCTATGAAAGCATCTGACCCACAGAGGTTACTCAATAAATGTTTGTTGAATGAATGAATAAACAAGCAAAGTGAATGCTGCTCCCTGCCACAGACCATCATAATGGTACTGCCTGCAAATCCCAAGCTCACGTTCCATCCGTCTCTACATTAACCATGTGGGTGACCTGGGCAGTCCTGAGTGATTCTCTAAGCGCCAGTTTAATCATGAATAGAAATGAGGGCAATAACACAAACCTCAAATTGTTAGTGAGTCAGTAATGAATTGTACCCCAGCTTTGCACGATGGAACCATTCAGGAAAACTGGGCAAAGGGCCCATAGGCCCTCTCCATATAATCTCTTACAACCACATGGGAATCTACATTACATCTCAAAATAAAATATTTAATTTTTTAAAGAGGTTATTGAGGTTAAGTGAGCTCACTGTCTCAAATAAGGAACACACAGTATAAATGGGACAATGCCCAGCCCATGAGATACACTCAATTAATATTCCCACTGAACCCACTGGTACCTCCAACTTCAGAGCACAAGGATGGGTCCTCGTGTCAATAGGCCACTGCACCTGAAGCTAAGAAAGCTAACAGTGCCCACATTCAAGAGCCCATGTCACCACCCTTGTTCTAATTTTCTATTTGTAATTTTTTACTTTTTATTAAATAGAAACTTCCAATTGCATAGCCTTCACCTGACCAGACATCATTATGGCAGCCCTTCAAAACCTGACCACAGAGATCATGAAGGCAGCCCTCCTTGGTGAAACAATAAAATGAAAAGCCATTTCCACAAGACCTCTGTGTAAATCTACTAGGGAACTTCATCCTGGACTGATGAAGAGGACTGGGGAGGAGGGGGCAATCTGGGGCAAAGAGAACTATGGGCCACCTGTCCCACGATGGACTTTAGACTCAACCCTCACCCTCCAGGAACTTCAAAATACACATCGACACAGTGCTATGGACAAGATTTTTTTTTTTAAACAAATCCCTGAATACCTAGCAGGTCTTGTTTCTACCGAGACACAAATGGATTCTGTGCATAATGTTTCACAATAGCCCTAAAATATTATCACCCCAACTTAACACATTAAGAAACTGAGGTAGAGAAGTTTATCACATTGTACAAGATTAGAGAGAGGCCACGTCAGACACCGTATTTAAATCCAAGCCCCTGCTCCAATGCTCACACTAGAAAGTGTGACATACTGCCCCTTTCCTGCACTCTCCCTGCAATCAATCTCTGAAGTCTTTTCTGTGCCACCTGGAATCACAATCACATCAATTTTCCACAAAGAGCTATGTCACTCCTTGGAGAAATTATCAAAGTCTAAAGGGTTGTGTTGAGAGGAGAGATTTGCATTTTCCATTTCTCAAAGGGACCATGGCTTTAAAAGAAACTGAAAGCACTTAATCTATTCTAAGCCATCATTGTGCAGAGAAAGAAACGGAGGCTCAGAAGAGATGAGGAAAGGGCCTTATTAATAAATATTGCCTCAGCGCAGCACCAAGCCAGCCCTGGCCCTTCTGGGGAAGGATCTGGGAGGCAAAGGAGAATGAGTGTTAGAAAAAGGAAAGAGAAGAAGCATAAAAGGCCCTGTCTCTACACCACCATACCATGAATTTCCACCAAATTACCCAGTATGGGTGCAGCCAATATTAAGGTGGGCTAAACAGGTTATAGAAACCTGGAATTCCCAACCATAATGGAAATTCCAACATTTACTGTGCTTTTTTCCCAGTTCAAGCATCAACTCAGTGGGCACTCTGTACCAGGGACTACACGAGGCCTGGAGTTCTCCCAAATACAGATCTCTATTACCACATGTGCAAACCACATAAAGTCCACCAGAAGAAAAGTGCCCACAGATAAGATGGAATTACTGAAACTGAAAGCAGCCAAAGAGCATATATTACTAGGAAAAATGGTGCTCCCTGAAATGGACTCATGGACATAGAAAGCAAACTGTGGTTAGCAGGCAGGAATGGGAGGATTAACAGATACACATTAATAAATATAAAATAAATGACAAGGACCTACTATATAGCACAGGGAGCTATATTCAATTACTTGTAATGAGTTGTACTAAAAACAATCTAAAACATATGTATATACATATGCATATGTTTATAACTGAATCTCTGCTGTACACCTGAAACTAACATTGTAAACTGACTACATTTCAATAAAAAATAATTTAAAAAATAAGTAAAAATAAAAGCAACGCCATTAAGAAAAAATAAAGGAACACTCAAATCCCCTTAGCTGTAGGTTGTGGAGCTTTCTGGTTCCAAGCACCAAGTCCACTGGATCACTCCAGCACTGACTGTCACTCTTTCTGACCATCAGAGAATCACTTGGCTTCACTGAGGATAATTTTCTTTTCTGTGAAAGGCTAGAGTTGCAACTAACGTTGTATAGAACCTCATCATTCACAAGCCCAAAAAGTAGTGAGGACTTCCCATGGGCCTGGCTCTGGACAGATGAAAAGATAGGGTCCCAGGTATATTCATGGGTAGAAGAAGTTTATGCCATAAAGACATTAATTCTTCCTGTTATGATAGACAGATTCATTGCAATTCTGATTAGAATTCCTCCCAGATATTTCATGGAATGTAACAAGTTAATTTATGGTCAGGAACAGCCAAGAAACTTCTTTAGAACCACCACTGGGGAGCGGTGGATAGGTCATTCATTTCCACTGGTCTTTCTGAAGTGAAGAAAACATTCTGGAATAATAATGGTTGCACAACTGTGAATATGCTAAATGCTGCTGAATTGTACCATTTAAACGGATGGACTTCATGGTGTGTGAACAATATCACAATAAAGCTGTTATATGAAAAAATATTTCTTGACAGTTATTTTTCCCTTTATACCACTTGTCTGCCCCACAATTTAAGAAAAACAAAAAACCAAAACAAACCAAACTGTGCCAGGAGCTCTTTAGGACCGCAATGTCCCTGGATCTCCAAAGCCTCTGGTGGTGCTGTTCCTTTTAACACACCCAAACTGGGCTTTGGCTCTTTAGGGAATGTAACTATCTTTTTAAAATCGACGGTCACACGTTTCACCCTGGGAGAGGGAAGGAAGGAGGATGACACAGCCTCATGCCTTCAGCTCATTTTTAATTGAACCAAGCCCTGCTTTCACCACTGTAATCCCTCTCACTATAAAAACACGTAACATCAACAAGCACCGCCATCATAACACCTGAAAGTGTTCAAGGTACTTACCTTCCTCAAAAACACTGAGGAAGGAGACAGAAGCTCGCTCAGCACTGATTCTCCCTTTTCTCGACTCCACCAGGAGAAGCTGGGCGTCACTGCCTGAGGCTCTCAGCCCAGCGAGCAGTGCCCACGCCACTGAGCTGGTCCTCAGGGAGCGGGAAAGGGAGAGCAGTGCAGCCCCGGGGTCGAGGGGCAGGGAAAACGGGGGGAGGGGTTGGAAACGCGGGCTGCAGCCCCGCTCGGAGGCCAGACCCAGACCCAGCTCCAGCCCCAGCCCCGTCTGGGTCCACAGACACCGTGCGCCCTGGACGCAGCCCGCCCAGGGGCGGGGACGGGCAGGCAGCCTAGGACAGGCAGCCAGGGAGGAGAGGACTCCTGCATGGGAGAGGGGAAGGGCACGTCAGCCGCGGACTGAGGTTAACCCGGCTGGGTGAGAGGCTGCAGGTGCACACCTGGCCCTGGACAGCTGTGGCTGGGGCGCCAGGGCAGGTGGCGCCCTGGGGGCCTGGCCGTAGCAATTCAGCTGAACAGACTCTGACTGGTTCCCTGGTGGGCTGTGACAGGCGGACCGCCCTCCCTCAGCCGCCTGAACCCTTTCTTGAGATCCCCCCTCCTTGCACTTCCACAGCCAGAGGCCCCGGCCGCAGGCAGGAGCCAAAAGCCCACCGGGCAACAGAGCCGAGAAGACTTTGGGCCGATCCCCAGCTCGAAGATGGAGCTTTCAACCAGCTTACCAGCTGGCACCGACTGCACATGCGCAGGAGGGCCAGTGATCCGCTCTGGGTTCTGCGAGAGAAGGTGGGGCAGGGAGGGAGGGAGAAGATGGGAGCAGGTTGAGAGGAGGGGAAAAGTGGAGGGAGACAGATGGACAGGAAGACCAGAGAGAAGGGAGGGATCTGGAGAGGGGAGGGTCATAGCGGAGATGGAGAGAAAAAGATTTATCTCTGGGGCACCCCGAAGGAGGCTGCAGACCTGCCTCTGTACCCTTCTGTAACCCTTCAAGGCCCGCAGCTCAAGTTTTACCTCCCTGATCCAGCCCGCCATCCGATACTTCTGCTGAACCCCTACGGGTATCACACCCGTTGCCCCCACGCGGAGCTGGGTTTCCTGTTGCTCTGGGAACCAAGCACCCGCAGGTGTTGTCGCTCAGAACTACCTTGGGAAGAGTACATATTCCCCTTTTACACGCCGGGAAACAGGCAGGCACGATCTCAGCCTTAGCTCCACTGTCACAGGTGTTGGGCTGGCGGGGAGCGGGGTGGTACAAGATCAGAGCCCCAGACAGAGCAGACTACCTGAGTGTTGGTGCAGAGTCCCCATCCCTCCTGGGTAAACCACACCCCACCCTAGTGGAATCATCAAGGGCTCATAGTTGTTCCCTGGGTGTGGGAGAGCTGTCCTCATGTGAAGGAAAAGTCCAGCTGGGCTAACAAGCTAAGTCACAAATCTAAGTGTGATAAGTGTCGGTTTACTGATCTAAATTCTGCTGGGCTAACTCCTAAATCTGAAGTTTAGTGTCAGTTTATTGGTCTAACAAGCTGACACATAAATCCAAGCTCAACAAGTGTCAGTAATGTGATTTATTACAAGTTGATAAGCTCCAGTGTACTGATTCCTTGCTTTTTGTTCTTTGAGCCTTATTGGCTAATACCCCCTTACTTGTAATTAAGCCTTTAAAACCTCATGTGCAAGTCTTGCAGGTGCTCAGAACTTCGGAATCGAAGCCCGTGTGAGCCCGCCAGCATAATACATCTGAGTACTCCAATAATCCGAGTGGTGCTTGTTTCTTGGCTGGCCTGTTTCCGTAACACTCAGCTCCAGTGCCCAGCTTTCTAGGTAGATAGGAGTGTTACCAAGTCCAAATTCATTCTCCTCAGTGCAGGACAGGCCAATAAGTTGGGAGACCAGGTGTTGGGGCATGGAATAGCAAGTTTCTGTAGACCTAGATGGCAAACTAATGTCATGGAAAACCATCTCCCCAAGTCCCAATTCAGGCTCCTTTCCTACATGCTTGGTTGTTGCAAACTTCTTGGTGTAGGAATTCCTTTTTTTAGATTCTTTTGTTCTTGCAGCTATCTGCCTGGGTCAGATCCCTGTAAACCTCCAACAAAACAAACGTTATTTTCTATTCTGCAATTTGTTATCTTTTAATGAATGAAAAAGTGTTAAATATCCTTAAAGGTCAGAGCCTTCAGAATAGGCTCTCCTGTATATTTTAGGCTCTAAGCAACATTGTTTTACAAGTAAGATGAAGCCCAGGAGACAGAGCACAGTGTTAAAGTCAAAGGAACAGATCTAATATGGAGTCAGATTTGTTCTGTTCTATTATCCGGGCAGAAGACACTTGAGGATTTAAATCCCTTTAAGTTAAAAATAAGTAAAACGTTAAAGGAATTTACATACATAGGTGGGAATGTGCAAAGCATATCTGGAAAAGCATCCAAAGGATAGTAAACAGTGGCATCTCCAGAGAGGGCTGAAAGAACAGATGGTGAGGGAAAACTTTTTCACTTGTGTATTTTTGTACTCTGATTTTTTTTAACCATTTGTTTGTATTTATTTTTCAGTTAAAAAAATATGTGTAATGGAGCAAAGGAGTAACTAGCTTAGCAAATACAGCAGCCATGGAATAACTGAGTCATCACTTTTGATTTAAGCCCGAAAGCACTTACTGACTCTCTCCAATGTGCTCAGTGCTGTTTTAAGACTTCTTTTATTTATTATTATTATTATTATTGTTATTATTATTAATTATTATAATAATTATTATTACTATTATTCTTATTTTATAAAATAATAACATGGTATACCTCACCACTGTCCATGGCTCGTGGAAAACCAACTGAGTTTTATTGAGTTGTTTTCCAAGGAGTATAGATGTGTTATAAACAGAACACATCTTCAGGGCAAAACAGGCGGAGTGCTTTTCCAGCAGGCCAGACAGCTATGAAGGGTTTTCAATAGATGCGCCCAGAATCTGAGAGACACGGCCACTAGGACACTACAAAAAGCTGTCCAAACTGCCTTCTCCATGGCACTACTGAAATAGGAAAGGGCAAATCTTACTCCATATTTGATCTGTTCTTTGATTTTAACAAAGCCAAGTTTATATGCTCCAGTATTTTCATGGTTTATGATGTCACAGAGGAGATGGACAGGTCAACAAGGAATCACTCTGCCGTGATCACGGAGCCGGGGAAACGGATGGGCTGCAAGATGTATGACTCAGCCACAACTGTTCCCGTGCTTCTAGGCAGGTAACCAAAGTCGCCTCGACAAGGTGTCAAACACTTGTGCCCACGTCCTCATCAACAGACATGTATTAAAGAGAAATGGAAACATAAAAGGCCAATACCCTTGGTGGGTACACCGTTCAAAGAGCAAAGTCTCAGTTTGACAACTGGCCATCCTGGTTCCCTGGGATTCATTCTTGGAGAACCTTAAAAACCACTCCTCTGTCCTCAAGAAGTGCTGCATATTTGTCCTATCTTTGGCTCAGGGATGGAGCACGTTCAAGTGAACTTTAATGTCTTCACAGATTTGACTGTCTTTCTCCAGGTTCACTTGTCCATTCCAAAGAGGCCTGAGCTAAGTCCATCCTCCGTAAGGTCTATTCCCTACAGTGACAGCTCATTGAGCCTGCAATTAAAAGCCAAGTGAACAAGACTGTCCTCAGCTAAAAATATCACTGACCCTTCACTGTTTTCCTAATCTGCTCTCCTGGCTAATTGCAACAGACTAATACCTCCCTCCACCAAGCTACCCAACTATGTCACTTTGTCTCCCAAAAAAGAAAGTGAAGTCCATAAAACAGTAGACAACTACATAGTCACCTCTGAATTCCTAGCATATAGTAATGTCAATAAATAGAACTATGATTATGGCTACTTTCCTTTAAATCCTTTCTGGTTATTTAAATGAGACCTTGGAAGAGATGTGTTTGTGGTCCAGTATCTTGATCCACTAGACTCTGGAGGCCTTTTTCGGAATGCCTGTTCACTGATTCATTCATAACACAACTTCTCAATGAAGGAGTAGCTCTGCTTTTCTGCCAGGAGGCTAGGGTCACTCTCATGGCAGAACAGCTTTAAACTAAATGCTTACTTTGGGTTTCTTATTTTTCCCTCTTCCAACTTAATTGACTTTCCTTACTTTCTTGCCTTGAGGAATTATTTTTTTCCTATTTCACCCATTCGTAAACCAAGATTCTCGGTAAGGGCTTGGCCGATAATATGATCAGCCATCCAACTCCCAGTGTGAGAGGCCTGGGGCTCACTCCTGTCAAGGCAACTGAAATTCAGTTCAGGAGCCAACTGGCACCCCAGGGCTTCTAAGGCTTACGTATCTCCTAGAATCCCTGCTTTCTCATTTGTCTTGGCTTCTGAGGATTTCCCCTCACTTTCTTGACAATTAGCTGTGCAGCTTGATAGATGAGTAAGGAAGGTTTTATTTCTTAATCTGCATTTTAAGGAACTTGTGTAATGAAGGTTTTCACGAGTTTCTAGAAACCTCCATTGCCAAGACAGAAAACAAACTAGACATTTTCTAAATTTAGCTCTCATGTGCATTTTTTTTTGCTTTTTTTCTCTTAACTGTTAACAGACATTTCTTAATTAAAAAAAAATAAAGCCCCAAATACTATAGAACATTGAAGGGGCAAACAAAATTAAAGGGCAAAGACAGAAAAATGATAACTACACTACAAAGTTAATATAATACATAAACTATGGATCAGATCAGCAATTCTCAGTAACAGCTAATTGAAACATAACCATGAGGTAAAATGTCTCTCCTGTCAGGACATGGCCAACAGAAAATAGAATTAACCCAACAAACTCATATCCTAAGTCTGGCGAGGTACAGAAGTCTACCAGCTAAATGTGTCTTCTTCTGGAAAAGAGGGAGACTCACCAGCTCTTTCCTGTGGAGCCTGAGTCCACGGGAGGATGGTGAACTCAGCTCTGTAAGCACCCAATTATCAAAGTGAATGATGAATAAAGAGACGTGAGCTTTGATGACAGAGATGATACTACTATTCATTTGTCCTGTAAAGTATGTCTTCACGTTCAGTGATTAATATTTTGGCTTCCTCAGGGGTTGAGATTATAGGAAAATGCACAGCCCGGGCCCAGACCTCCTCTTTGAGCTCGTGACACTGCACTTAGATGTCTCAATGGCACCTCCAACTCCACCAGCAAAGAGCTGGCTTCACGGTGCTCCTCATATAGCCGTCCTGCCCAGGGTACCTAGTCGGGGGGTAAAGTCTCCCTGCGTCTCCCAAATCAGGCCCATCACTCACAGATGTGAATGGACCCTTCCTTCAGGGCCCAGATATCCTAAGTCACTGAGTCCCACCACCCTCACCTGACCTACCAGGTACTCACTGGCACTCATTCAGCACTGAATCTGTGCTGGAGACAACGCTGCACACTGTGCACACGTTATCTCAATGAATCTCCACAACAGTCCTGGGAATTGGGTACATCACTGATTTAATTGATTAGATAAATTGTTTCACTTCCTTGAGTGCGTCATCCAAAGTGACACAGCTACTGAGCCACAAGCCTGGGACTGAAAACCACTTGAAAATTGAACACTGCTACACCTCGCAGCCACCCTACTCTGATTCATCACATCACCTCCTGCCAAGCGTTCTAAATGTTTCCAAGCACTCTACAAGACAAAAGTGATCTACGAGAGCACCCCACTCCCCTACATAAAATCTGTCAATGACGGTCCACTGTCCTTAGGAGAAAGCCCCACTGGGCCTGAGCACAGCCGAATGACCCGGAATCCGCGTTCCCTTCACGGCTGCCCCGCCTCACCCTCCACGCATTTCTACACGTGACGTGTCCAGGACAGGGATGCTGAATCTGTACAACCCAGGGCTTGTCTCACTCGAAAAATCATCACCTTCTTCAGTGTTCATCTTCTTCATTGCTGACTCTCATAAAAATGTTTTCTCAGGATGAATCAATATCTTTTTCCTTACAACTTCCCATCATTGATAATGAGCTCCCCACAAAAGAGAGAAGACATAATTCTCAGTCTCCTTATATGTAAAGTGAGAATAACAAGGAAATATGTGAGGTTTTAAGAGAAATAATATTCATGTGAGGCTAAGGGACAATTCCATCATACAGTAAGCACTCAATATGTGCTTACTTAATATTAATAAGAATAGATTCCATTCCAGGAACCTTCAATCAATGTTTTATGACGTTGTCCAACAGACTACTGACAAACTGTTGGACGAACCCCTTTGAGCTGATCAGCACAAGCATACTGGGAGAGGTAAGCGCTGACTCCATTTACAGCTGCAGCCACCCAGCACTGCGAGGCGGGGGCAGTTTGCTCAAACTCTTACATGTTGCTTGAGCATTTAGTTGTCGTTATTGAATAAAGACAAGTGTTCTTTAGTCAAAGCTCCTCAAACATAAATCTTCAAAGATTGATGCAAATTTGGTTTCAAGTACAACACTCTCACTAGAAATTATTTTAAAATGATAGTCTTAGCTCCTCTGAACATCAAAAGGGCATGTTCTTAATGTATCTGTGTAAATACACCGAAAGGGTTGTTTAAAAAGAATTAAGAAGAAGCCATCCTGAATAAGCTCTAAGTATCATCTGAACAAAGCCCCACCCAAGGATCTCATTTCTCACTTCCACATAGGGGTTCAGGTAGCTTAACTTGGGTCTTGGTTTCTTATAACACGGGGCGGGAAATAGTTGTGGATAGATTTATGTAGCAAATATAAACCTAGGGTATTAGCTGTGAAATACTAGAAATAAGAAGATTGATATATAGTCCCACCCATAAGAAACTCAGCCTTTCCATTTACAAAAGCATTAAAAAAAATGAGAGATACATTTAACAAAAATTTACAAGATTTGTACATTGAAAATTTGAAGTATCACCAAAATAAGTTTTAAAAGATTTACATATATGGAAGACATCCCATTTTCATGGAATGATAGACAATATTATTAAAATGTTAAGACTCCCCAAAGTGATCTACATATTCCGTGGAATCCCTATCAAAATTCCAGCTGACTTCTTTGCAAAAATTGAAAAACTGATCTCAAAATTCATATGGAAGTGCAAGGGGCCCAGGACAGTCAAAACAACTTTGAAAAAGGAGAGCAAAGTTGGAGGACTCACTTTAAAGGGTACTAAAAAGCTACAGTACACAAGTCAGTATGGTACTGTCATAAGTTTGGATAAATAAATCTATGAGACACAATAAAAACCCAGGGGGTAAAAACTTACATTTACAGACAGTTTTCCACAATGGTGCCAACAACACTCCATTGAAAGAATAGTCTATTCAACACATGGTGCAGGGAAAGCTGGGTATCTGCTGGCAAAAGGATCAATCTGGAATCTGGACAGCCATATTTTATATAACAAATAAAAATTAATTCAAAATAGACCACAGACAGAAACGTAAAAACTAAACCTATAATCTTTCTAAAAGAAGACAGAGTATAAATTTTTGTGATCTTACCATAGGCTTTGGTTTCCTAGTTACAGTATGAAGAGCACAAGTGAAAGAAGGAAAAAGCAGATAAACGACTTCATCAAAATTAAAACCCTTTTCTTACAAAGGACATCATCAACAAAGTGAAATGACAGGGGAAATGGGTATCTCAAGTGATAGAGTGTGTGCTTAGCAAGAAAAATAAAATAAATCAATACATCTAATTACCTCCCCTGTAAAGAAATTGTTTTAATGTTTAAAAAACTATAGTGAAAGGACAATATGCAGAATAGAAGAAAAAATTTGCAAAGCATGTATCTAAATAGAGAGAAGTATCCAGGATATATAACAAATGCTTACAACTAAACAATAGAAGAAAATAGACCCAATTTTTAAATTTACCACGAATTTAAGTAGATATACAAATGGCCAATAAGCATATGAAAAGACGCTGAGCATCACTAGCCAATTCAAAATTAAAATGAGATCTAATTTTACACCCACTAGGATGGTTATAATCAAAACATGGACAATAACAAGGGTCGTTCAGGAGGCAGAGGAACCTCATATGTAGCCAGGGGAAAGGAACAATGGTGCAGCTTCTTTGGAGAAGTCTGGTATTTCCTCAAAAGCTTACAGTTATATGACTCAGCAATTCCACTCCTACTTATAAAGTCATCCCTCAGTATCCTCGGGGGGTTGATTTCAGGAACCCCCAACCCTGGATATCATAATCCAAGGATATTCGAGTCCCTTTACAATCAGCCATCTGGATCCATGAAGAGGAAACTACAGATATGGTGGGCCAACTGTACAGCCAACCGAATGAAAACATATTCTCACAAAAACTTTCACATCAGTATTCATAGCAGTATCATTCAGTGTAGCCAAAAGTTACTAACAATATCCATCCATCAATGAATGGATAAACAAAATTACCAAGAATAGGCCCACAAACTTTTGGTCATTGAAACTTTGACAAAGGAGGTGAGAACATACAATGGAGTAAAGACAGCCTCTTCAGCAAATGGTGTAGGGAAAACTGAATAGCTGTATGTAAATCATTGAAATTAGACTACTCCCTGACAGCATACACAAAAATGAATTCAAAATGTGTTAAAGACTTAAACATGTAGACAAGGCACTATAAACCTCCTGGAACAAAACATAGGCAAAACATCTGACATAGATCTTAGCAGTGTTTTCCTAGAGCAGTCTACTCAAGCAATAGAAATACAAGCAAAAATATACAAGTGGGATGTAATTAAACTTACAAGCTTTTTCACAGCTAAGGAAACAGTAAGCAAAACATAAAGACAACCAACCAATGGAATGGGAGAAAATAGTTGTAATAAATGAAACTGTCAAGGGCTTAATTCCCAGAATATGTAAACAGCTTTTATACTTAATAAGAAAGAAAAAAAAAACAATTTAATTCAAAAATGGACAGAAGTCCTAAAGAAACATTTCTCCAAATAAGACATACAAATGGCCAAAAGGCACATGAAAAAATGTTCAATATCATTATCAGAGAAATGCAAATCAAACTGCAATCAAGTATCACCTCTCACCAGTCGGAATAGCCATCATTCAGAAGTTCACAGACAATGAATCCTGGAGAGGTTGCGGAGAATTGGGAAACCTCCTACACTGTGGTGGGAATGCAGTTTGGTGGAACCATTGTGGAAAATTGTATAGAGGTTCCACTAAAGACAAAAAATTCACCTCCCATATGACCCAGCAATCCCACTCCTGGACATATATCCAAAAGGATCCGTAATTCAAAAAGACACTTGCACCCCAATATTCACAGCAGCACAATATACAATAGCAAGACATGGAAACAGCCTAAATGTCCACTGACAGATCACTGAATAAAGAGGTTGTAGCATATTTGTCCAATAGACTACTATTCAGCCATAAAATAATGCCAATTGCTGCAACATGAATGGACCTAGAGAATGTCATTCTATGTGATGTAAGGCAGAAAGAGAAAGGAAAATACCATATGAGATCGCTCAGATGTGGAACCAAAAACAAAAAAAAAAACAAAGAAACAAAAAGATAAAGTTATCTACAGTACAGAAACAGACACAGAGACATAGGAACAAAACAATGGTTACCAGAGGGGAGAGGGTGTGGGTAAGAATAAATTGGGAGTTCAAGATTTGCAGATACTGAGTATGTAAAGAATAAACAGCAAGTTTATACTCTATAGCACAGGAGAATATATTTAATATCTTATAGTAACTTATGTTTAAAAAGAGTATGAAAATGAATACAGATATGTTCCTATTTAACTGGTGGTGTGCTGTACACAAGAAACTGACACAACATTATAAACTGACTAGACTTCAATGAAAATACTTTTAAATAGACTAAAAACGAAAAAAAAAGAAAAAGGATATTATCAAACAAAAAGAATAAAGAACTGATTCAGGCTTCAATATGGATGAACCTTGAAACTTTATGCTAAAATAAGCCAGACACAAAAGGCCAAATAATGCCCTTTAAGGTGAACTGTATCTAAGCGTTTATTGTACTACTCCAGTAAAGTTTCCGGAGGTTTAAAGTCTATCAATATCAAAATAAAATGTGTTATTCATTAAAAACATAAAACTCTTCCTCACAGGAGGGCTTTAATTATTAAATGCAGAAATGCATGTTAAGCTCTTGGAACAACACTTTGCACTTCCACATACAGTCACTGCTGTCACTGCCACTCAGAGGGTGGTCCCAGTGCTGATGAGAGCTGCCTCCACTGGCTCCCCTGCAGACAGGAGTGAGGGCCTGAGCTCTGACAGGCAGGGTGAGCGT
The DNA here is from genome assembly GCF_048564905.1 of Vicugna pacos. Lineage (NCBI taxonomy): Eukaryota > Metazoa > Chordata > Mammalia > Artiodactyla > Camelidae > Vicugna > Vicugna pacos. The sequence continues at coordinate 2,994,451 of NC_133010.1, read as the reverse complement.
GAACCTGGGTCAGACACAGCCACGTCCCAGACTCTGCATTACCCGAATTTCTTATACAAACTGCAACATGTAATGTAAACATGCTAGAGGGATGTACCTTACAACACCGGGAATACACCCAATGTTTTACAGTAACTATAAATGGAGCATCTATTGTACACCTGAAACATATATCATATTTTAAATCAGCTATATCTTTATTAAAAATTAAAAACTAATTTAAAAATGTTATCACTGTAATATTCAATTCCGTTTTTAAGTAACTATTAAACAGCTTAGAATGTATAAAAACATTTAAGTGTGCTGTTTGTTTACATGTTTATTTACATTTAGCCTCTTGTTAAAAGAGAATTTAAACAATTATTTTAAACACAGCTTAACAACCATAACAACAAAAAGGTAAAACTGAGAGTGAAGAGAAAATGGAGATTCAATATTTAAATGAAACCAGGGGGAGATAAAGTCATAAAAATGGATTCCATGAAGTTAGGGCAAGTGTTAAAGTCCGACTAGAAATTCAGCTGTAAGATTCTTGGCAGCTAAAGCAAATAGAAAAAGATGATGGGGCGGGTGGTAGAGCATGTGCTTAGCGTGCACGGGGTCCTGGGTTTAAGCCCCATGGCCTCCACTAACAGATAAATACACCTAATTACCTACCCCCCAAAAAGGGCCCCAAAGAAAAGAAAAAGAGAAATTTCTTTCACAAAAAACCCTCATATTAAATTTGGATTAAATACTTTAAAAAAATAAAAAGAAAAATAGAAATGATAAGAGACAGTGTGAAGGAAAACCCTAACTGGGCAATCAAGCTAAGTCACAAATCTAAGTGTGATTAGTGTAGGTTTACTGATCTAAGTTTTGCTGGGGTATATGGCAAACCTGATCTTTAGTGTCAGTTTACTGGGCTAATAAGCTAACTCCTAAATCCAAGGTCAACAATTGACAGTAACCTGATCTATTCCAAATTGATAAGTTTCAGTGTACTGATTCCTTGCTTTTTGTTGTTTGAGCCATATTGGCTAATAGCCGCATACTTGTAATTAACCGTATAAAACCTCCTGTGCACGTCTTGGTAGTACTCAGAGCTTCGGAACAGAAGCCACTGTGAGCCCACTGGCGTAATAAATCTCAGTACTCCAACCCTCCGATTGGTGCTTGTGTCTTGGCTGGCCTGTTGTTTCCGTAATAACACAAGTGATAATGCTCGTGAGATAAATCTGCGGTGGCTGCTGGCAGGTTCCCATGTCCCACGTGGGAAAATCTGAAACATAGCTTCTCACCACTCAGAGTCATCCTAAGCCCACCCCACACCTCCCGCTGTTAAATGCAGGAGCACAGGCAGGGCCAGGCCTTTGCTCTCTCTGTGTCATCACAGTGATGCAGAATGCAAGGGGGCAGAGCCCAGCCATTCAAGGAAGGTCACAGCAATTAACATCAAAATGGTGAAGGGTTCAACCCCCAATAGGCCTTGAGGCTCAGGATGAAAAGATTTAAATTCTAGCAGATCTTGAGATTCATTAAACACCCATTGTAATAGTAACATGGTGAATAACATGCCCCCAGACACAATGGCAGTCCCAAGGCTAGCCACAATATATCACAGGGTGGGAAATGGCCAACTCCCTGGGAATCCCAGCCCCTTGCCCTTAGGCTGGTCCTTCTACTTATTAGCATATGAAGCCACAAAGCCCAAGAAAATCAGCAACACAGCGCCACCTCGCGGTCACCACTCTCTCTCCCTCTTCGGAGAAGACCCACACTCTGTCTGTGGATTATGTACCTACCTTTAATCTGAGCATCAAACCCCCAAAACTCGTGACGTTTCTCTTGCCTTTCAATGTATCTCTCTGAATAAATCTACCTTTACTCAACACTGTCTTGCTGTTGAATTCTTTACTGCACGAAGCCAAGGAATAAAATATGGTGGGGCACATCCCAGGGGCTCAACCAAAACATGGGACACAGCCCTTCTCATGCCCAACGTTTTTTTTTTTTCTTGTATCAACAGGAGTGGGTTGTGAAGGGAGCTCTGAGGCCCCAGCTAAGGGAACGAAGCAGCCTTCAGGGCTCCAATTGGCGGGCAGCCTCTCCCCCAGCAAGGGCCTGGGGCTCTGCCTGGTTCTCTGTGTTTCTCTGTTGTGCTGACTCCCCAGCCAGACAGCGTACTCCTAGGCCTGTCCTCACAAAACCCTTCTCTCCAAAATACAAGCATAACATGTCACAATCCTCTTGTTCAACCAGGAAATGTTCAGCCCACTTTTTCCCTCCCCAGTAAAGTACCCAACTGTCCCCCCTCCCATGCCACCACTTCTTTTTTGCGAGAACTCCGCACTCTCCAAACACCATCCTGAACTCAGGTGCCTTGCTGGCTGAGATCGAGATGTTTCTTTCTCACACAGCCTGCGTCCTTTCACTTTCCTCTTGTTACCTTAAAAAAGCCTTTCCTGAGTCACTCACCCCTCTGATTCTGAACTAACAAAGTGCTGAGGTTGTAGTCACTGTGTGCATACATCCCAGGTTTTGACTAGTTTTCCTTTGCATGATCTTCATTAAGGAGCTGCATCAAGAAGTTTAAAGAGGCTATTCTTACATCTTAGCGGAGGAGTCTGCAAAAAATTAAATGGCTTTGAAGAGAGAGTTTACCAGGGACAGAGAGGTCGCAGGTCCTAGTCAACAGTGTCATGAAGCAAAATGTTCTTCAAAGGCTCAGAGTGGCTTCTGAACGTGGAGTCGTGGAGTCGGCAGGGAGGAGGTGACAGGCAGTGAGTGGGGTGAGAGACACAGTGTACACTCCCCCAGCTGGGGGAGAATTGGTTTTTTTCCAGTTTTCCAAACAATCTCTTACTACCTTTTTCTCTTATTTTCACATACCATTTCCTACGAATTAAGCATATCAATGTCAGTCATTTGAGCCGCTTGGGAGAAGCTACAGGATGACATTCACAGGGCTGGGACATGACAGCCACACCAGTCTAGGTTGAAAGACCAGTGGGGTTATTTCCAAGGTAATCACGGGCATGCAGCAAACTCCGCAGCTTCAATGACCTCATCTGAATGCTGGGGCCAATCAAACTACCGAGCAAAGTGCGTGATGATTATGGCCGACATCTGTTTACTAGGTAAGTGCCCGTGACAGCTGCCGCTTAAGGGGGAATGTTTACGATCAATGAGGCCCAGTCTACCTGGCCACTCGCGCCCTACCTTCCTGCCTTGGTGCAGCAGCAGAGATTGTTTAGCTGAGATGAACGCCCCCAGAGCAGCCCCAACGGGAAAACCCCCAGCTCTGCACGGCGAGGCATGTTCTTTTCCTTCTCAGAGCTGATGACAGTTTGCTGTCGTCTGTTTTTATGTTGATCCCTTTTATAACTGCCTCTCCTTCGGAGTTTTTGCTCAAGCAGCACAGGGCCAGTTGTGTCTTGGTTCCCGCCGGATATTCTGGGCAGGGAAACAGCCAACCCCACATCTGGCTCTGGTGCTGAATGTAAAGGGCAGAAGGCCCAAGGGCCCATGCTGAACCGAGGCCCCTGCATCCAAAATTATGGTCTGACTTTGGGCAAAGTACACAGTCTTTTTTACCCTGAGATTCATCATCTGTCCATGAAAATAACTGCCCATGGCACACAGAGTTACAAGGATTAAAGGAAATCATCAAATTCAGAACCTATTCAAGGGGTACCAGTACATCCTCAAAAGACAAATGCTGCCTTTACGGCTCTGACACACGCTAAGCAGGGCGGCCCCACATAGTGAACACTGCTAAGTGCCAGTGTGTTAAGTGCTTCATGTGTGCTATAATACTCTTTTGAACTTACAACAATCCCAGGAAGAAACAAATATTATCATGCCCATTTCACAGATTCTCCAACGGGTTAAGAGGGTTTACATTCTAGTCCAAAGACCTATGGTGAGGAAATGGCGATTTAAACCTGAATCTGGGCCCAGGCCTTGGCTCCATCTCTCTCCCATCCACCTGACCACTTGCCTATGAATTCCTCCTGTCCAATACACAAGTTTGCAGCCGGCCATCTCTTAAATGCAATGTGTGCCACCATTTATCAATCTTGGTTAATGACCATAAACTGTTCTCAGAAACCACTACAGTAAAGAAAGGTGGACTTAAGGAATTCTGCATTGCGTTCTCCTGTAATGTGCAGAAACCCTTCCCTGCACCACCAAATCCAAGTGTAAGCTTCCTCCCTGTTTATGATTGCACACGGCTTATTAAAGCAGAAGGTACCTGCAGTAATTCCATCTCGGTTGCTTTCCAAGGTTGCAGATTATCCATAATCAGTCTGTGAACGAAAATACTACAATATAATTAAAAATATTGCAACCATGTCAGTAAACAAAGAATACTGATACCAAGTAATTAAAGGCTGCTGCCACCCACCAGCGAGGACAGGCCTGCAGCACAGCGGCTGCAGCACATCACAATGGTGCCCACTGAGAAGACTCAGAATAAGAAAGGACAGGCTACTGGCCCTAGATAGCTAGGTGCTTGTCTAAAAAATGAATTCAGTGAGTCCAAATATTTCCTGCCTCCCATACATACAAAAGCACTAAATTCTTGAACTTGAGATACCTCGCTTTCTTTAGATAACAAGCAATCTTTTATTGTTCCAACAACCTGGTTTTGGTGTAAAGCTACTATATATCCTAGATCTTCCTCATCCTCTTGGGAGCAGTCCCTCAGAGAGATCTGAGAGGCTGTCATCCCGGCTCGAATCCTCCCGCCAAATAAAACATAACTCTTAACTTTTAGGCTGCACATGTAATACAGTCAACAATTTTGGACACCATGAAGGGATCCAGAGCAGACTTCTCTCCACCTCAACTCTCCGAGTAACCGGAGCCTTGGTACCAGCAGTGGCCCTTTGTGCCCATCAGCCTCCTCGGAGAGTCGAGATGAATTTGGGTGAGTCTCTCCTGGTTCTCGGATCTCACATATTGGTTGATGATCCTGAGTTTTATCTGGTGGTGTATCCAGGTACGTGGTCCTCCAGTTGAAAGAAACTGGGGTGAATTACCCACCCAGTGGAGACATACTGGGTGGGGCCTGGTTGAAAGATAATGGGAAATACCCACCTTGAGGAGATGTCTGAAGTGGGGCTGGTGGAAATATATGAGGAAAATACTCACCCAGTGGAGACGTCCCGAGTGGATCCAAGTTGGAAGACACTGGGGACAGGAATGAGTGGTTAGGTAAGAGGCTGGTCTAATGTTTTCCTCAATTTGGTTACCTCCATTAAATTTTTCAGGATAAAAGTAAAACTCTTATGAGGAAACTTTCAACTCCAAAATTGGGACCCTCCTCCTGGCTTGTAACAGCTTTCTCGGGTGACAGAGAATCTTTCAGGAGTGTTAGAGACAAAGATTTTATGCCACAGAGTTGTCCCTGTGGGAAATCTTACTAGCAAATTTATTCTGAGAACCCGACCTTACAAAGGGGAATAAATCTTTCAAAAAAAAATTAAAAACAGAAATGAAAAGAAAAAGAAATGACAGATTGCCAGCCTCCAACTATTACCCCAGCCAGGTTTATTTACATGCAAAACTTACAACATTAATTGGGAATAAGAAAAGAATAACTCACTTTGAAAGTAACTAAACAGGCCTAATAAAAACATCTTTTGAAATTCTGAACTTATAAAAACAAAATCCCCTTTATGGGGAACGTGGATTTCTCTTCCTGTGTCCTTGAAATGTAAATGTTTTATCTTTCTCTTGTTGTTTTAAGTGTGTGTATGTATGTGTATATATGCGTACTTTTTTTTAAAAGAAAACTTTGACTGCCATACAAAAGTTACAAGTATTCTGTACATATGTTGGCCACATGAATAAATTGGGATGCTAAGCAATTCTTTGTACCAATTTTCAGATATTTTGCCATCTTAAACTTTTCTGCATCAGCCTGGACCACAAAGGCCTTTAACTTTTGGAGAGTAAACCTTTGAATTTTATTTAGGCAACACCCCAACTCTCATGTGGAAGAGCCTTTTCAACTTACTGGTTTAAAATCACTATATATATATATATATAAATTGATGGCCATATGATGGATCCTTTAATTTGGAAACACATTTAAATTTGTGAAAGTTCAAAGCGATCTCATTATAAAGAGCTGTTTTATTGGTACCTATTAAAATGAAGTTTAAAGGTAGAAAATTATATCTAATGGTTAACCTAATAACTTAGTTAAAAAAATCAAACTGCTTTAAAAAGCTACATTTGTGTTTTTCCTTTCCGATAATAGGTTCTAGAGATGCTAATAAAAACTTAGAATAATTAATCTTAATTAGTTTGAATAACTGGAAAAAGCATTGTAAAAATGTCAAAAAAAAAAAAGACTAGTGTCTTATCCCAAATGGATAAATATTTTTATATGGTTATTTTGAATGAGATAAATAAAATGGACAGTTGTGGATTTAGATACAAGGTTTTGATACTACACTACGTAAAGTTAAAAAAAAAAAGGGCCAAAGAGATCACCTACTTCCCCCCCAACATTAAAGTTCAAATAAGTCCGTTTTATTTACCACAGCTTAAAATATATGTATATATAGACTGACATACTTGATCAATGATTGGGACAACAGACCAATTAATCAAATTAAAAACTGAGAAGGGCCTAAGCTCTTTGGTGAAACTTGGGCATCCTAGAGACTTTTCTATAAAATTAGATACAATGCACAAAAAAAAAAAAAAGGCTTCTGGCTCCGTCTAGAAATAAGAATTATTGATTAAACCTAATAAATATAAAAATTAAAGTTATAAGATTTAATAAAATTGAGATAAAAGTTTGTGAAATTGGTATATTTAAATGGTCTTTAAATAAACCTTTTGCTTATGTTGTGGGATAGATAAATTTCAGTGGAAAAACGCCTCCCCTTCTTGATATTATAAGGCTGGGCACATATCTGTCCCTCTGAAAATATTAATTGATCAAATTAAAGGATACCAATATAGTTACATGAGCCGTCCTATATAAGGTAAATCTAAAAACTAATATTGAATGGTTAATAAAAAAATATAATAATAGGTTTACCCTGGGTTTAACTTATAACTCAAGGAAAAGAGACCTTACTAAATGCCTTATGCAAGCTTTGGAAGACATGATAAAGTAAACCTTAAAGTTTTAAAACATGGAATTCTTCATTTGCAGCTCTTCTCACTGATACTAAAATGCCAATTAAGGAGATAAAATTGGGTATGGATGACAGCAGTTCTCTGGGGACCTGGACGCGTGTGTCTTTGTCTTGCAGATGACCTAGAATTGAGCCTAATTAGCTCAACAAAATAAAACTTAAGGTCAAGAAATTTTTGGCATTTTAGAACTCAGAACTCTGACGGGTCCTTCAGACTTTGTGAAGAAATCTTAACTGTCTGTTTCATAAATACTAAGCCTTAGTGATTTGAGCAAGCAAATTCAGCTTACTCCAACTATTATTATACCTATCTTATAATTAAGTTTTAAAGTGATGCTATGAGATCTCTATCTTTTGTCTGTTTATAAGCCTGCGTACACATTATACATGTGAGATATTTCTACTGCTAAAAAAAAAGGCAAAGTCAAAGAGCTCAGCTTAATTGACCTAAAAAATAAGAACTTAAAATTAAGTATTTTTAAAATAAAAACTGAACAAATTGACTTTCAGCATCACATGAAATGGAAAATATTCAATATTAAGACAATATTTGATATTGTTTAGTTTAAGTATGTTCTAATTAATAGATACATCTTTAAAGTCATCAATATTAAGTATAATACCTTTACTGTACCTAGGTTTAATGAAAGTCAAATAAGATCCTGTTATATCTGTTGCAGATTTGTCAAAAAAAAATAAATGTAATGTGGTGTGGTAAAATTTTAAGTAAATTAAATGCAAATGAGATGAGAGCTTTGGGTAAATATTTAAAATATATTTTTAAAGTGTATGCTTAAGATAATCTCTAAATGTTTGGTATCTTTAAATTCTAGAGTTGTGCTAAATTAAGTTAAATGATAGGATTTTATTAAATAGCTATGCCATTTTCAGATAAAATAAGATTGAAATATGAATAACTTAACATTTAACTTCCTCTTACAGTGAAACTAAAGGTGTTTAGAAATATCAATAAATGGTTGGTGCCACCCTGAAATAGTCTCTATTAATAAGGGAATGATCTCAGTCTCCTAGGAAAATAATATAAATGTGTAAACTAAGATATAAGAATGGAATTATATTTTGTTAATGAAAAATAGCAAATTTCTCCTGAAGCAGGTTACTTCTGAATGGAAGAGAAAATAAGGGACACACTAATATGAGTATAGAAATCTGTGGAAGGCTTGTGGAACAGGAAACCTGAGGGAAGAGTTTTGTACGTGGTCAGAATTGGCTAAGTTTAGAATCAAATTGGGCAACGTAAATGACTCTTAGAAGTAAGCTGTTACAAGAGTAGATTTGGTTTTCTCTCTGTTAAGAGGAAAAAATTTTCTTAAAATGTTATTCCACCTTCAATAACAGATTATAAAACTTCTTATATCACTTAGATGATCTCTTCTGCCTTTACCTTTGACATATTTTCTTGTTAATGAATTAGTACTAATTTACAGTGATCTATATGTTTATCTGACCAAGTGTTCTGAAATCTTTTAACAAGCTTCCAAGTATCAAATTCTAATTAAAGTTCTTTTAATCTCCAGTTAAGTTTGGGGTGCTACAGAGGGCCGCTAAAACATCCCAAAGAGAGATTTTAAACTAGTAATTTTCATTTGGCATTTTAAATAACATGGTATTATCAAATGAATCATAAAACTTCTACGGTTATATTTAATGAGAAACTTTTATTAATATAAATATTGTAGAAATTATATGGACTCCCTAAAATTCTGGTGTATCTGAAATGTTACCAGTGATAATTATGGATATAGTGAACAGGTTTCTTTGTTGATTATAGTGTAATGGTGTTTAACCATGCTTTTAAATCTTTTGTCATTTATAGACAGTTAATTGTTTTCTTCTGATGATTTTGCAAAATGCTTTCTCTTCAAGGAGATTTACTGATTTCTAATAAATTTCAAACTATAGCATTGAACTAAACGGGGTAAGAAATTTTAAAGTTCTAATGAAAACTCTCATAAAAAGAATTAGTTACATGGGACTGAGTAAACTGGTGAATATGGTTATAATTTTTCATATTGTTTCAAATACTACTGGCTTTTAACCTGTTTCACAGACATAAAGAATCTCTTCTCCTTACACTAGTTATGGTTCACAGCAATTTGATAAATTATACCTATGTAAGCAGACTTGGAACAGTTATCTTTTCCCTCAAACTGATCCCTCAAGAGACTAAAAACACTTAGGTCCCCATTGGCTCTATCAGACAAATTAGGAAGATCATTTCCTAACAGATATAAGACTATAAAAGTATTTTCAGGATTTTAAAGAGAAAAGAACTTACCTAAATCTGAAAGGCAGAAACCCATGAAAAGCTTGGCGTGGCTTTCCTGGCCTTAGCAAACCTTATTAACATTCTACCCTGAGACTCCGTATTAAAACTTCCAATACAGTCAATTTAAAAAAGCCTATATGATCAAATAATCAGACTTAAATTGTAAATAAATTAATCTTCATTTGGCTTTATTGGATAAAACTGAGGGTAACTTTAGAGAGAAAAAAATTATATTTTAGTGGATATTAAATTCTAGTTTTGTTAATTGACGTCCATATTTACTACGACACTTCCCAGATCATTCCTTGCTGTTATGTCACACTGCTGTACAGTTTAATTGAATTATGAAAAGGATACTCTAGGTTTGTTTCTGAAGCTCAGTAATCTATCCTTGGGTAACGTTCCAATGCCCCATGACCTGCAGCCAGGGGATTATACATACTGGAACAGGCATGACTTAAAGAACTGTCTACAACCTGAATGGAAGGGCCCTTTATCAGGGACTCCTAACTAGACCATACACACCAAAGCTGAAGGAAACGGACATTCAGAATCATTTCCTATAAGAAACATCCCCTGCAGTGCAATGGCCAATAGAGCACTGCTCACCTTAAATCAATGCCCAAATGGAGAAAAAGCTACCAGACCATGTTGAGAAAAAGATGACATCTGAGATAGACAGCTGACCCAAGACACCGGACCAGGCCTGTATAAAAATTACTTTGATAATTTCTCCTACCTTTGATTATGAACTACTCCAATTGTTAAGTTTATGAAAAATTACCTATGTCTAGTACTTCTGTGTTACATTGGTGGGTTTACCTACTCCAAGTCTCTAACTAGATAGCCCTCAGAAATGTTATTCTCAAAAGAAATTTTAGTTCTGTTTAGGCCACTGTTGATCTTACAAGGTGGGAGACTTCACCTGGCCAATTAATACCTGCTCTAACCCTGACCATAAATATGAACTTTCTCATAAGATCAAACTCAATCAGAAACACAAGCAAAATTTTAACCCAAAAATACAACTTCTCGACTATTAAATTCTTACTCGTGACTTTATTAACGTTACTAGCTGAATTACTTATATCCTGTCTATTTTATAAAATTGTTGTCTCTTACATTTCCCAATGTGTAACTCAGCCTACAAGATTGATGATGGCTAAACATCATGAAGAAACAGATAAAATTTATAACCCTGAATAAAATACATATAATATTGTGATTCTAGGTATGGGAATGAGCAATGAAGGGTAAACACTTCCTGGATCATAATAGACTAGTAAGACAGGTGATCCAGAGAACTTTTAGTATCAAGAGGGCCTGATAAAAAAACTAACACCTTTAATGGCAGGTCAGAAGATTCTTCACCTAAACTAGGAATGAGCCATCCTAGCACCGTGGGACAAAATTGGTTATGAAATGTCTCTCAAAATATTGGTCGAATTTAGGAACAAGGGGGAGAACTGTGAATGAAAACACTACACTGTGAATGAAAATTCTGCAACCATGTCAGTAAACAAAGAATGCTGAAACCAGGTCATCAGCAGCTGCCGCCATCCCCCAGCGAGGACAGGCCTGCAGCCCAGCCAAGGCAGCCACTCAGAATGGTGCCCTCTGAGCAGACACAAAGTAAGAAAAGACAAGATACTGGCCCTAGATAGCTAGGTGCTTGCCGAAGGAATGAATTCAATGACCCAAATGATGCTTCCCACCATACATAGAAAAGAGCTAAATACTTGAACTTGAGAAAACTGGTTTTCTTTTGATAACAAGCAATATTTTATTGTTCCAATTATCTGGTCTTTGTTGCAAAGTTCTATATGTCCTAGCTCATCCCCTACCTCTTGGGAGGAGTCCCTCAGAGTGATCTGAGAGGCTCTCATCCCGGCTCGAGTCCTCCAGACAATTAAAAGAAAGCCCTTAACATTTAGGCTAAACGTTTGTTTAAATGAAGTCCCAGAATAGACACAAGTCATCAATTCTGTTATGGAACACACTGAATCAGGAACCAAAAGCATGTTTTAGTCCGGAAAAACTCCGGGTTCCTCTTTCTTCCTGTCATTATACAAACCCTGCAGAACTCAATAATTTGCTGTCTCCACTTCTGGCAACCAAACTCATAGAAAAGACAGCTCAGCAAAGCGCCATGCTGGGGAGTACCCCCCGCAGCAGCACTGCAGGCTGCCTGCCCTCCCGCACGCTCTGCTGACCCTTGGTGTCCTCAGTGGAGACCAGGCCAACAGAGCTGTTCCCAACAGCTGCAAAGTCGCACGCGTTAAATAAATCATTTGATTTTATACGATATTTTACGTATATACCCATCTCTGAAAACAGCTTTGCCAAAAGCCCAAATCTTCAACATTATTCTGCAAAGGCAAATTCGGTCCCCAAGGGAAAACAAGACTTTAGACGACGTTAAGGACTCCAAAGTCCTCTCAAGGACCGACAACCAAACTGCCTGCATGTCTGCAGTTGCAGGCCGTTACATGTCTATTTTTAAAGGACCCCCCCTCCTGTCTTCGGTGCTACAATGTCCCTCTACGCCCTCCCATCTCAGGGTAAGAGAAGCCGCTGCAGAACCTTGCAGGGCAGCACTGAGAGGACTGGACAAAGAGGATCAGAGCTAAACTAAGCCTTCTGATGACATGAGCTTGTCACTATGTCACTTTACAGATGAAGATATATAGAGACAGAGGTGGGGTGATATTGCTCAAAGTTACAGAGCTAATAAGGGGCAAAGTCTATAACTCTGTTCTTCCCTTCGGTGTGACGCCCCAGCTGGGATGCACACAGAGTTCTCTCATGCCTGCCTGACCAGCCATTTCCTGTCACTCATAACCCACCAAATTGTCTGACCCTAGCCTGCATTTTCAGCATCTTTTACCTCCAGTCTCTCAGGAACAAGGTGGTTTGGGCCACTGTATGACTTCCGGCTCCCGGAAACCTCCGTGTTCAGGCTAGTCTTGCCTGTGCATCCGGCCCCCCGCTCAGAGGCTTTTCCTCCCCTCCAAGAGGACGTTTCCACTCTCCGCAGGGACACCCCCTCAGGGGAGCACTCCTCTCGGCCTCAGCAAGGCAGGAGTCCCAGGTCACATCATGAACTGCCCCATTAGGACTGGGGGTGCCCAGGTCTACTAATCAGACCAGCAGCCTCAGAGCCAGGGATAATGCCCGGGTCACCCTGCAAACATACTGCCCGCCTCACAGCCCCCAGCCAGCAGTTCACCTGGAAGTCACGGCAAGTGCCCCACCCAATCCAGAAGCCTCTTCATTTGCCAGCAACGCTGATGACTGGTTTCCAACCTTTGGTCAGTTTCGCACAAAACAGCACCTTCAACTGTGAAGCAGGGGGTTTTTGCTTCTGCTAACCATCCTTACTAGAAATCTCAACGGAAATGAAGAGGACTTTTCTCAACACTTCTATGATGACACCCTCCCACCCACAATACTCATATGTTCAAGAGCTTTGGATCCACGTGATTTTGTTCCCCTTACGCTAAGTGGCTAAAAACACTGCAGGATTTTTTCTCTTTTGAGGGTATTTGTACTCAGTTTCTCGGCTTTAATCTGTTTTTGTCTCTCTCTTCAGTATCCCTAGCAGTTGCCACCTCTTACTTTCTTCAGCAGCCTCCCTCCCAACATCGAGTCTAGGAAATCAGCTGTGATGAGGGGCCCGGGGGCAGTCACAGATGATACAACTAAGGCACAGAGAGGCTATAAAATTTGCCCAAGAAGATCAGCTTCAACCCCAAACAGTGTGTGTCAAGGCCCTCTGTTTAACTCTTATGCTAAGCAAGCTAACTTTTTGTAGATTATGGTTATAAACAGATGAGGTATCAAAATACATACAAGGACACACATCAACTCTAAGATGTTCATTAATTCCACTATTTTGTTTCTTTTTCTTTCTATTAAAAAAAATTAAGAAACTCTGCAGTCAGTATAGCAAAATGTTACTGGGCTTTAACTCCCGAATATAGAGGTGTTAAGTGTGTCATTACCCATACTCCTTTGTATGTTCACAATACAAAGTGACTTGAAAGTCTCCCTCAACTCCCCCTACTCACTACTGGCTCTCACCTGAGCTCCCGGACCACACATTTAACAACCTTTAACTTTACCCACAGCTGAACACATCAGTTTTCCCCCAGAACTCCCTCTGCAGGTTTCCCTACTCACAGCAAAGCAAGATCATGATTTACCTCATTAATCCACACAGAAACCTGGGCCTTACTACATCCTACATTCACAGACAGCATTCATCCTTTCCTTTTTACCAACTAAACATGCCTTCAATCTGTTCGCTTTTACACACTGACTGTCCAACCGCTCAAGAGGAAGCCACCAACACTGCCCACCTGGACTCATGAGTCTCCCAAGTGGCCCCACAGCCACTCTCCCCTACTTGATACAAATGGGATTGTGTCACTCCCACGCTTTTTGGACTCTTTTCAGACCCACTGTTCTTAGAAGAAACTCCAAGTTCTTCACCTGGTGAAACTCTTTGCCATGAAACTGTCAGCTCAGGCAGGGCAGGTCCCGCCGTCTTCCCTCGGACCCACCCTCTGGCAGAGCATCAGCTTAGGAGGACCTGCTGAGCTACACCTGCCTGTATTCTAACCCTTGTCTTGAGTTCTTTGCAAACTGCTTCACTTATCCATACAAATCCAAGGTAGATTAGAAAGATTTTAGATGTTGAGCTAGACTATTGATTTGGGGATTTTGCACTAGCAACCTGCAATGTCATGTTCTAGTGATTCTGTCTTCATAAAACCACACCCTGTTTAAAGGAGTATTTGTGGAATGTCTTCAGAGTAAAAGGGAATGTACTTTTACAGACTTTATGTTTTATAACATGAACAACCCGGACAGGGTCACAAATGGAACCGCTTCACAAGTGACAGAAGACAGGTGAGAAGCACAAAGTGACAGGTCGCAAAGGTGGTAAGAGCAAAATTGATTCTCCAACCCCCCAAAACATTCCTGAAAGAAACAAAAATTCTGAATTTTATAAGTAAAAGTCTATCATATAGGGAAATGAAATAAATAATCCTCTTCATCAGGGTTTCAAGATCTCACTCCAGAGTTTTTAGCAGGCCATACTGAATCCTAGCACAGATAAATCAGATGGACTAGTGGTGAGAAAGTTTCAGGAAAACTGCAGTAATTCCTCCACTTGTGTAAGGACATACCCTCACCTGACGAAGGTGAATGTAGACCGCAATCTGGAGAAATTCTGGAGCTTCCAGGCTCCGCTTCTGAATGCCGAGGACACGGACAGCTTGGAAGCATGCTTCTAACTCGGTAAACGGCATTCTTACACTGCAGGGGAAACGGAGGCCCCCAGTCAAGAGCAGAGATATTTCTATCGTGTATCACAGGCCGTGCCTCTGGGACTAAGTGCCCTGCAGCAGCCCGGCCTCAGGTGAGGACCCGCAGCATGGCCCACCCAAGCAGGAGGGGCACTGTGCTTGAGAAAGCCCATCCCCGATGGGGGCAAGAGGGGCTGGTGGGGTTCAGTGAACCTGTAATTGCCCACAGAAATATGCCTGCATTCATTCAAGTGATACAAACAACAGTAGCAGTCCATTTAACAAAATTTCAATTGACAGTGGAAATTTTGCCATTCCTTTCCTCTTGTCTCCTGCACTCTGAGACAGGCTTAGGCTCTCTTACACCTGCAGCTCTGTGCAATATTTGTGAAGTCATTGTACTTTGCTGCAAATGTCCTAGCTTCCCGTTTCACTTTTTCTATCCTCTCTTAACACAGTCGGATATCTTCCTGGATCTCTCCCTGAGTTCCATGCTCCTCCTCCTCAGATCCTGAGATAAAGGACAAGTGAAGACACATGACCAGAAAAGGTACTGTGAACTTGAACGAAGTCCTCAGTGACCCCCTATGTGAGTGCTGCCCACCTCTTACCTTCGATTCTCAAGGTTCAGCCCAGGGTGACATCCAGCCCAGAGAGGTGGCCCAGGCCAATTAAAAGCTATGTGGCTTGGATGCGGGGACGCGTACAGGAGCTGGTTCCGGAGCCAGGCCCCTCCCCACCTCTGCTCCTCTCTCTTGCGTGGCCCCGCTGCCAACAACTCAGGTTCCGTGATCTTATGTCCTACTCTTCTACTCTACTCCAAACCCTTTTCCTTTTCCTTTTTTCCCTAATTATCCCCAGCTGGAGTGATTTTTCAATCGCAGTATCTGAAAAAAATTCCTGAAGCCGAAAAAGTGTTCTCCAGAGGTCAATGCCCATATGCTGGTTCCTGGAGAGAGTCCATGGCAAGGGGGACACTCACCAACACTCACAGGGCTTCAGACATGTTGCAGGGTCGGCCACCCCCAACAAGAGTTTGCTGTGACCCCAATGCCCGCACAGCATCCCTGCTCACAAAAATATTGTTGGCCCACTCATCCGTTATTAAGAAGCAAAAATACAAAATTGCTCCTGTTTCTTACTAAAATTATCTATGAAGCTGAAAAGGGAATTGAAATAAAAAAGAAAAATTTTGACCCTATGTTAGATCTGTTCCTTTGGCTTTAAACCTGTGCCCTGTTTTCTAGGCTCAGATTTGGTAGCTCTGCACAATTTGTAAAAGAAAGTTGCCTTTAGACTGGAATCTACAGGAAAGCCTATTCTCCTGGCCCTGATCTTTAAAAATGTTAGCTCATCTGCACTTCTGTAACGATGGCAAGTTGCAAAATAGAGAATAACCTTTGTTTTTTTGGAGGATTTATAGGGGCACCATGATTTGATTCACATGGACAGCTGCAAGAACAGCGGATTCAAAGGACAAACAATTCATACAGCAAGAAGTATTCAACAACCAACCACAAACCCGCCCCTTTTTAGTATAAAAGGAGAATGAAATCTGACTTGGGGAATTTGGTTCTCCAGGATATCATTCTGTCATCTTCTGGGTCTGCCAGAGTTTTAAATAAAGTCACTATTCCTTGCTCCAACACCTTATCTCCCGGTTTATTGGCCAGTCATGCGGCGAGCAGAAGGAGTTTGGACTCGGTAATAAAATGACTGCATTGGAGGTAGTATGTCTCCAATGTATCCTCGTTTCCAATATGTAACACGCACATCATTTATGATCTAGTGCAAATAATTCAACAAAGACAACCATAAAAAGAAATTATACTCACCTAGCTATCCAGACTGACGTCACAACCTGTCAAATTTATATGCTGTTTAACAACACAATGGAAAAACCTAACATAGGGAGTTGATTCCATGGAAATACAATTATTTCTACTCCTTCAATAATTTTTCTTTTCTTTTCTATTTTATATTGTTTTGCTTATTGAAAGGAAAATAAAAGTCATACCATTTTATTTCACATATTTTTATTATAGCTACATTCCTTAAATACTACAAAGAGATTTAAATTGCAAAAAAATTGCCCATATATTAGTATAAAGTTATATACACAATCAATGCGGATTAGAAAAGGAATGAACATTTACTAAAAATCCACTGCAATCCAGTCTTTTACAAGCATATCCTGGAATATAAGCTCTATGATCCAGGGGGCCCCACCCCCATTCTCACTGCTGAGTCCCTTAGTAATCAACTACTAAGGCACCAGCATAGAACCATGTGATCAGTATTTGAGGAATAAATGAGGGAATTAGCTCATTCAATTCTAAACAAAAACCCTAAAATAAATACTGAACTTATTTACAGATAAAGAAAATTGGAACCCAAAAAAGTAAAGTTACTTCCCCAAGGTCACTAAGCTAATAACTGGTAAAGACAAGATTTGAACTTATCTGCCTGATTCTAAAAACTAAGGTGGAAATCCCATTCAACTGGGGAGGGTCCAGCAGCAGAGCCTATCACCCTATCTTTGTTTAGATCTAGCCTTAGACAGCCTGAGACAGCACCCCATTCCTATGGAGCACAAGGGAAAATGATAACAATAAGGATTTTATATCCAGCAGTTTGTTAGGTCTCATTTATATAAAGTGTCAGCAGGTCAGCAGAAAAACTCTGGAAAATATGAGTGGGTCCAGAGCTTTTTGCTGATTAGTAACTCAGTCTATCAGGACATAGTGACTTTCCCATGAGAAGCCACATGGACATAAACTAAAGGCAGCTGAGCAATGAAAACTAACAAGACCCTGGAACACAAGCAAGTAGTATCCCTGCCATCCACCACCCAGTTGCCTCTTCACCCGCGTGGACACGAAGGCAGGAGACCCAGGTTTTTGTCTAAGTTACACCATCATGGATTCTCACTCATTAAAAGTTTCGACTCTATGCTGTCTTAAGACCTTTCCAACTCAAATATGATAACACCAATATCTCAGCAGAATATCTATGTCTCCACTTCCTCTCTTCTAATAGGAGAATATTTCTATGGACACAAAGCAGAAATCCAATTTAAAAAACCATGCTCGAAGCCAGGCGAAATTCTGCTTAAGAGACTTTGCTCTCACACTCAGTAAATGAGAACTCAGAAAAAGTGGTCCTTCTCCCTCAGCAAATGGGAGGTAGCCTGATGTGTGTGTGTGTGTGTGCACATGTGTGTGTAAATCAAATACAATCAAGTCTGGGATGTGTACAGATTGTTTTATGTCACTGTCATTTCATGGGGATGAGCCAACATTTAAAGTAATTTGAATCTAGTGTTCTGAGAGAGTCTCAGGCTCTTGGTGGAGGAGGTGAAAGGGGAGAGTAAAAGGAGGAAAGAGGTACATGAAGCAAAGAAGTAAGAATACTGCCAGGGAAAGGCAAGAAGTTAGTTTTTTTCTTCCTTGCACCACATACAAATTAAGGACTCGCTTTCCCCTGATGACTTATCGAGCACTGAGTTGCAGAAGAAGAGGCGACAGCTCATTTCTCACTGAGCTTGTGACTGTACGTGGCATCTTATAGACACAAATCATTTACCCTTATCAAACACTCTAGCAGCAGGCCGTAATTCTCCTGTTTAGAGAGACAAGAAAGCAGGAGTTCAAACAGGATGTATAACTTGACAAAAGTCAGAGGACCAGTAAACTAAAGAGGATGAATTCAAACTCAGATCTGAATGCAGAGTCTAATCTTCCCACTTCCAGGACTGGAAAATCCTTAACACACAGGCTCCCCAACTTCCCTGCAGTATTCCTGGCACCAAGTGTTTCCCATGGCAATGGTCACAAGTTCTCACAGACACAGTGCTCTGTGCAGCCAATGACCTTGATCAGACCTTGATCATCTACCTGCCACGCCCACCAGGCTTCTCCATACAGGCAGGAAAGCTGGCTTTCAAGTGCATACAAAGCCATCCCTGGTCTAACCTGGGCTCTTCTGTGGCTTCTCCAACCTAAAGGCAGCCATGAAACTGCTCACAGTTTGTATATGAGCCACACTACCTCTCTCTACTTGTCTCCCCACTTATACTATTTAGCTATGACCATTTTGAGGATCTTGGACACAAATTTTTAAAAACAAAAAAGAAAGGATTCTGGAACAAGTACTTAGTACTTACAAGTTTAAATGACAAGTTACAAAGTGAGTATTTACAAACTGAATCTTCCTTTCTAAAAGTCAGTTTTAAGCATTTACAAATATAATAGCAAAAAATTCTCACTTACAAAATTGACAAAAACATAAATAATCTGGAATAAATTCAAAAATAATGCCCATGTTCTAAATGGAGAAACTTCAGGACTGTACTGAGGGGTAAAGTAAGAGGTGTGAATGTAGAGACATCAACAAATTGCATGGAGGAAAGCAGTTTTTTAAAGATGTAAGTTCTCATTAGAATAATTCAAAACTTACTAAAAATTCCCATGAAAACTCCAATCTGATTTTTTTAACTTTAACAAAATATTTTGGAATTCTTCAGGAATAATAAAGTCATAATACTAGAGAAGAAAATTTGGGATGGAAGGAAAGAATCAAAAAAAATTCAGACTGACAGTTATTAAATAAATTTTTACAATATGTAAGATATGGTGCTGGAGTAAGAAAGGCAGATTGACAGAAGGGAACCATGAGCTCAAAAATAGGCTCTAGTGTACATAAGTATTTTGTACAGGTGGGATATCAAATCAAAGATAAATATATGAATTAAATAATTGTCCTGGGACAATCAGAGGATCCCCTGGAAAGAATAAGTTCTATTCCCCTCATAAGGACCACATGATAAATTACAGACAGTGATGTAAATGTTAAAAAGTACTAATAAGAGCAAACAAAATACTTTGTTCTTATTAACTCAACTTACCCCTACATTAACAAGTACTAATATCATCTCCATCTTAGAGATTTAAAAAAAACCTACAGAAGAGAATTATTCCATTATAAGAAAGTATTTCTAAGAACAATGTCAAAGATAAAACTCATAAGGAAGTCATTTACTATCATAAGAATATTTTGAGACACAACCAAAATAAAAATCCTCCTGAACAAAATGAAAGGCAAGAAATGACAAGAAAAAGTTCTGTGATACATGTTGATGAAGACAAGAAGTTAATATTCATAACATACAAAGAGCTGTCAAAAAGGAACAAGAAGCTCCCTCACTTAAATGTGTGCAAAGGATTAAAGGAATCATTCATTTTAAAAATGTCAAATGGCTAATGAGTGAAAAATGCTCAATACCTCACTGGTCATCAAATGCAAAGTAAAACAATGAAAAAGCACTTTTGCTCATCATATTCGCAAATATTTTTAATAGATATTCTAGCTAGTGTCCATCTGTGGGAGAACAAACCATGAGCAACAATTTCGGAGGACGACATGTCAATGGATATGTAAACTCTGAAAAACGTACGTACACACTGACTCAACACCACTTCTAGGAATCATTTCCTTTAGGAAAAAAAAATTCAGTCCAAAAGGATGTACCCATCAGGACATTTACACAGCACTGTTTAAAATGGTGGGAAGAAAAACTGAAGTGAAATAATATCCAGCAATAGATAATTGGTTACATAAGTAATTGTGCATCTTTTCATTCCCCAGTGGAGAAGTAATTTCTAGAGTCAAATGAAAGAGTCTGTGATGAATGTAAATGTCACATCCAGGGACTAAAAATCATATATCTAATAAGAGATTAGTATCCAGGATATATAACAAATGCTTACAACTAACCAATACAAAGAAAATTGACCCAATTATTAAATTTGCCAAGGAATTAAATAGATACACAATTGGCCAATAAGCATATGAAAAGATGCTCAGCATCACTAGCGAAATTAAAATCAAAATGAGATCTCATTTTACACTCACTAGGATGGTTACAATCAAAACATGGACAATAACAAGTGTCATTCAGGAGACAGAGGAACCTCATATGAGGCCAGTGGAAAGGGACAATGGTGCAGCTTCTTTGTAAAAGCCTGGTGTTTTCTCTAAAGGTTAGAGTTATATGGCTCAGCAATTCCACTCCTACACATAGAGTCATCCCTCAGTACACTCTGTGGGTTGGTTTCAGGAACCCCTCACCCGGGATACTATAATCCAAGGATGTTCAAGTCCCTTTACACTCAGCCATCTGGATCCATGAAATGGAAACTACAGATATGGTGGGCCAACTGAACAGCCAACAGAATGAAAACCTATTCTCACAAAAACTTTCACATCAATATTCATAGCAGTATCATTCAGAGTAGCCAAAAGTTACTAACAATATCCATCCATCAATGAATGGATAAACAAAATTACCAAGAATAGGCCCACAAACTTTTGGTCTTTGAATCTTTGACAAAGGAGGTGAGAACATACAATGGAGTAAAGACAGCCTCTTCAGCAAATGTTGTAGGGAAAACTGGACAGCTGCATGTAAATAAATGAAGTTAGAATACTCCCTGACAGCATACACAAAAATGAATTCCAAATGGCTTAAAGACTTAAACATGTAGACAAGACACTATAAACCTCTTAGAAGAAAAGATAGGCAAAACATCTGACATACATCTCAGCAATGTTCTCCTAGAGCAGTCTACTCAAGCAATAGAAATACAAGCAAAAATATGCAAGTGGGATGTAATTAAACTTACAAGATTTGCAAAGTAAAGGAAACAGTAAGCAAAACAAAAAGACAACCAACCTATGGAATGGGAGAAAATACTTGCAAAAAATGAAACTGACAAGGGCTTAATTCCCAAGCTATGTAAACACCTTTTACACTTAATAAGAAAGAAAAGCAAACAATTCAATTCAAAAATGGGCAGAAGTCCTAAAGAAACATTTCTCCAATGAAGACATACAAATGGCCAATAGGCAAATGAGAAAATGCTCAATATCATTATCAGAGAAATGCAAATCAAAACTGCAATCAAGCATCACTTCTCACCAGTCAGAATAGCCATCATTGAGAAGTTCACAGACAATAAATGCTGGAGAGGCTGCAGAGAATTGGGTACACTCCTGCACTGTGGTGGGAATGCAGTTTGGTGGAGCCATTGTGGAAAACTCTATAGAGGTTCCTCAAAAGACAAAAAATTGACCTCCCATAAGACCCAGCAATCCCACTCCTTGGCATATATCCAAAAGGATCTGTAATTCAAAAAGACACATTCACCACAATGTTCACAGCAGCACTATTTACAATAGCAAGACATGGAAACAAACTAAATGTCCACTGACAGATAACTGGATAAAGAGATTGTAGTATATTTGTCCAATTGACTACTATTCAGCCATAAAATAATAATAAAATAATGCCATTTGCAGCAAAATGAATGGACATAGAGAATGTCATTCTAAGTGAAGTAAGCCAGAAAGAGAAAGGAAAATACTATATGAGATGGCTCACATGTGGAATCTAAAAGAAAAAAACTAAACAAAACAAAAAAGGAAACAAAAAAACAAAAAAACAAAAAGATAAACTAATCTACAGAAGAGAAACAGACACAGGGACATAGAAACCAAACTATGGTTACCAGAGGAGAGAGGGTGTGGGAAGGAATAAATTGGGAGTTCAAGATTTGCAGATACTGAGTATGTATAGAATAAACAGCAAGTTTATATTGTATAGCACAGAAGAATATATTTAATATCTTATAGTTACTTATGTTTGAAAAGTATATGAAAATCAATACAGGTATTTTCCTATTTAAATGAAGTGCTGTGCTGTACACAAGAAATTGACACAACATTATAAACTGACTAGACTTCAATGAAAATATTTTTAAATTGACCAAAAACGAAAAAAAAGGAAAAGGATATTATCAAACAAAAAGAATAAAGTACTGATTCAGGCTACGATATGGATGAACCTTGAAACTTTATGCTAAAATAAGCGCATCACAAAAGGGCAAATAGTTCTCTTTAAGGTGAAATGTATCTAAGAGTTTATTGTAATACTCCTGTAAATTTTCCGGAGATTTGAAGTCTATCAATATCAAAATAAAATGTAT
The DNA here is from genome assembly GCF_048564905.1 of Vicugna pacos. Classification (NCBI taxonomy): domain Eukaryota; kingdom Metazoa; phylum Chordata; class Mammalia; order Artiodactyla; family Camelidae; genus Vicugna; species Vicugna pacos. The sequence goes on along the minus strand of NC_133010.1, from coordinate 2,971,656 downwards.
TATTCATAAAAACATAAAACGCTTCCTCACAGGAGGGCTTTAATTATTAAATGCAGAAATGTATGTAAAGCTCTTGGAACAACAATTTGCACGTCCACACACAGTCACTGCTGTCACTGCCACTCAGAGGGTGGTGCCAGCGCTGATGAGAGCTGCCTCCACTCGCTCCCCTGCAGACAGTTGTGAGGGCTTGAGCTCTGACAGGCAGGGTGAGTGTGAACCTGGGTCAGACACAGCCACGTCCCAGACTCTGCGTTACCCAAATTTCTTATACAAACTGCAACATGTAATGTAAACATGCTAGAGGGATGTATCTTACAACACCGGGAATACACCCAATGTTTTACAGCAACTATAAATGGAGCATCTATTGTACACCTGAAACTTATAACATATTTTAAATCAGCTATATCTTTATAAAAAGTTAAAAAATAATTTAAAAAGTCATCAATTTAATATTCAATTCGGATTTTAAATAACTAATAAGCAACTTAGAATGTATAAAATCATTTAAGTGTGCTGTATGTTTACATATTTATTTACTTTCAGCCTCCTGCTAAAAGAGAATTTAAACAATATTTTTTAACACAGCTTAACAACCATAACAATAAAAAGGCAGAACTGAGAGTGAAGAGGCAATGGAGATTCAATACTTAAATGAAACAAGGGGTAGATAATGTCATAAAAATGGATTCCATGAAGTCAGGGCAAGTGTTAAAGTCCGACTAGAAATTCAACTGTAAGATTCCTGGCAGCTAAAGCAAAAAGAAAAAGATGATGGGGCGGGTGGTAGAGCATGTGCTTAGCGAGCTCGGGGTCAAGGGTTTAAGCCCCATGGCCTCCACTAACAGATAAATACGCCTAGTTACCTACCCGCAAAAAGAGCCCCAAAGAAAACAAAAAGAGAAATTTCTTTTCCAAAAATCCTTGATATTAAATTTGGATTAAATACTTAAAAAAATAAAAAGAAAACTAGAAAAGATAAGTGACACTCTGAAGGAAAAGCCCAGCTGGGTTAACAAGCTAAGTCAGAAATATAAGTGTGATAAGTGTCGGTTTACTGATCTAAGTTTTGCTGGGCTACCTGGTAAACCTGAAGTTTAGTGTCAGTTTACTGGGCTAATAAGCTAACTCCTAAATCCAAGATCAACAATTGTCATTAACGAGATCTGTTCCAAATTGATAAGCTTCAGTGTACTGATTCCTTGCTTTTTGCTCTTTGAGTCTTATTGGCTAATAGCCCCGTACTTGTAATTAACCCTATAAAACCTCATGTGCAGGACTTGGAGGTGCTCAGAGCCACAGAACAGAAGACACTCTGCACCTGCAGGCGTAATAAATCTCAGTACTCCCACCCTCTGTGTGGTGCTTGTTTCTTGGCTAGCGTGTTGTTTCTGTAACAACACAAGCGATAATGCCTGTGAAATAAATCTGCGGTGGCTGCTGGGAGGTCCCCATGTCTCACGTGGGAAAATCTGAAACATCCTTCTCATCAATCATAGTCATCCTCAGTCCACCTCACCCCTCCCGCTGTTAAATGCAGGAGCACAGGCAGGGCCAGGCCTTTGCTCTCTCCGTGTCATCAGAGTGAGACAGGATGGAAAGGGGGCAGAGCACAGCCATTCAAGGAAGGCCACAACAATTAACATCAAAATGGTGAAGGATTCAACCCCAATAGGCCTTGAGGCTCAGGATGAAGAGATTTAAATTCTAGCAGATCTTGAGATTCATTAAACACCCATTGTAATAGTAACATGGTGAATAACATGCCCCCAGACACAATAGCAGTCCCAAGGCTAGCTACAATATATCACAGGATGGGAAATGGCCAACTCCCTGGGAATCCCAGCCCCTTGCCCTTAGGCTGGTCCTTCTACTTATTAGCATATGAAACCACCAAGCCCAAGAAAACAAGCAACAAAGCGCCACCTCACGGGCACCCCTCTCTCTCCCTCTTCCGAAAAGGCCCACACTCTGTCTGTGGATTGTGTACCTACTTTTAATCTGAGCATCAAACCCCCAAATCTCGTGATGTTTCTCTTGCCTTTCAGTGTATCTCTCTGAATAAATCTACCTTTACTCAACACTGGCTTGCTCTTGAATTCTTTAATGCATGAAGCCAAGAAACAAAATACTGGTGGGGCACATCCCAGGGGCTCAATCAAAGCCTGGGACACAGCCCTTCTCATGCCCTACATTTTTTTTTCTTGTATCAACAGGACTGGGTTGTGAAGGGAGCTCTGAGGCCCCAGCTATGGGACAGAAGCAGCCTCCAGGGCTCCAATTGGCGGGCAGCCTCTCCCCCAGCAGGGCCTTGGGGTCTGTCCGGTTCTCTGTGGTTCCCTTTCGTGCTGACTCCCCAGCCAGTGAGCATTCTCCTAGGCCTGTCCCCACGGAACCCTTCTCTCCAAAATACAAGCACATCATGTCACAATCCTCTTGTTCAACCAGGGAATGTTCAGCCCACTTTTTTCCTTCCCAGTTAAATACCCAACTGTCCTCCCTCCAATCCCACCATTTCTTTCTTTGTGAGAACTCTGCACTCTCCACACACCGTCCTGAACGCAGGTGCCTTGCTGGCTGGGACCGAGATGTTTCTTTCTCACACAGCCTGTGTCCTTTCACTTTCCCCTTGTTACCTTAAAAAAGCCTTTCCTGAGTCTCCCACCCCTCTGATGCTGAACTTCACAAAGTGCTGAGATTACAGTCACTATGTGCACACCTCCCAGGTTTTGGCAAGGTTTCCTTCACAAGATCTTCATTAAGGTGTTGCATGAAGAAGTTTAAATAGGCTATTCTTTCATCTGAGTGGAATCTGCATAAAATTTAAATGGCTTTGAAGTGAGAGTTAACCAGGGACAGAGATGTTGCAGGTCCTAGTCAAAAGTGTCATGAGGCAAAATGTTCCTCAAAGGCTCAGGGTGGCTTCTGAATGCAGAGTCGGCAGGGAGGAGGTGACAGGCAGTGAGTGGGGTGAGTGACACAGGGTACGCTCCCCCAGCTGGGGAAGAACTGGATTCTTTTCTAGTTTTCCAAACAATTTCTTACTACCTTTTTCTCTTATTGTCACATATCATTTCCTACGAATTAAGCATATCAATGTCAGTCATTTGGGCCGCTTGGGAGAAGCTACAGGATGACATTCACAGGGCTGGGACATGACAGCCACACCAGTCTAGGTTGAAAGACCACTGGGGATATTTCCATGTTATAAACGGGTATGCAGCAAACTCCGCAGCTTCAATGACCTCATCTCAAAGGTGGGGCCAATAAAACTACCAAGCAAAGTGCGTGATGTTTACGGCCGACACCTGTTTACTAGGTAAGTGCCCGTGAGAGCTGCCGCTTAATGGGGAATGTTTACGATCAATGAGGCCCAGTCTACCTGGCCACTCGCGCCCTACCTTCCTGCCTTGGTGCAGCAGCAGAGATTGTTTAGCTGAGATGAACGCCCCCAGAGCAGCCCCAACGGGAATGCTGCCAGCGCTGAACGGCGAGACCTGTTCCTTCCCTTCTCAGAGCTGATCACAGTTTGCTGTCGTCTGTTTTTATGTTTATCCCTTTTGTAACTGCCTCTCCTCCGGAGTTTTTGCTGAAGCAGCGCAGGGCCAGGTGTGTCTTGCGGCCTGCCGGATATTCTGGGCTGGGAAACAGCCGATCCCACATCTAGCTCTGGTGCTGAATGGAGAGGGCAGAAGGCCCAGGGGCCCATGCTGAACCGAGGCCCCTGCACCCAAAATTATGGTCTGACTTTGGGCAAATTACACAGTCTTTTTTACCCTGAGATTCCTCATCTGTCCATGAAAATAACTGTCCATGGCACAAAGAGCTACAAGTGTTAAAGGAAATCACCAAATTCACAACCTAGCCAAGGGGCTACCAGTGCATCCTCAACAGACAAATACTGCCTTTCCAGCTCTGACACACGCCAAGCGTGGCGGCCGCACAAAGTGTACACTGCTAAGTGCCAGTGTGTTAAGTGCTTCATGTATACTATAATACTCTTTAGAACATACAAAAATCCCTGGAAGAAATGAATACTATCATGCCCATTTCACAGATTCTCCAACAGGTTGAGAGGTTACATTCTAGTCCAAGGCCCTGTGGTGAAGAAATGGTGATTTCAAGCTGAATATGGGCCCAGGCCTGGACTCCATCTCTCTCCCATCCACCTGACCACTTGCCTATGAAATCCACCTGTCCAATACCCAAGTTTGAAGCCAGCCAGCTTTTAAATGCAATGTGTGTCTCCGTTTGTCAATATTGGTTAATTACCATAGACAGTTCTCAGAAATCACTTCAGAAAGAAATGTTGGACTCACGTCCCTGCCCACATAGAAGAGGAATTCTGCCTTGCCTTCTCCTGTAACGTGCAGAAACCCTTCCCATTCACCACTGAATCCTTTTGTATGCTTCCTCCATGTTTATGTTTGCACACGTCTTATTAAAGTAGAAGGTACCTGCAGTAATTCCATGTCGGTTCTTTCCAAGGTTCCAGATTATACATAATCAGTGTAATATCAAAATTTCCTGTGAACAAAAATACTACAATGTGAATGAAAATACTACAACCTTGTCACTAAACAAAGAATGCTGAAACCAAATCATCAGCACTGCCGCCACCCCACAGTGAAGACAGGCCTGCAGCCACTCACAACGGTGCCCTCTGAGCAGACTCAGAATAAGAAAGGATTACTGGCCTTAGATAGCTAGGTGCTTGTCTAAAGAATATATTCAGTCAGCCCAAATGTTTGCTTACTCCCATATATTGAAAAGCACTAAATTCTTGAACTCGAGATACCTGGCTTTCTTTAGATAACAAGCAATGTTTTATTGTTCCAACCACCTGGTCTTTGTTGTAAAGCTCCTATATATCCTAGCTGTTCTCAACCTCTTCTGAGCTGTCCGTCAGAGCAATCTGAGTGGTTGTCATCCCGGCTAGAGTCCTCCCGCCAAATTAAACTTAACTCTAAACTTTTAGGCTGAACATGTATTTCAGTCAACAGTTTTGGCCACCATGAAGGGACCCAGAGCAGACTTCTCTCCACCTGGACTCTCTGATTAACCGGAGCCTTGGTACCATCAGTGGCCCTTTATGCCCATCTGCCTCCTCAGGGAGTCCAGATGAATTTGGGTGAGTCTGTCCTGGTTCTCGGATCTCCAATATTGATTGATGATCCTGAGTTTTATTTGGCGGTGTATCCAGGCACCTGGCCCTCCAGTTGAAGGAGACCGGGGGGGGGGAATTACCCACCCAGTGGAGACATGCTGGGTGGGGCCTTGTTGAAAGGTAACAGGAAATACCCACCTTGAGGAGACACCCGAGGTGGGGCTGTTGGAAAGATACCTGGAAAATACTCACCCAGTGGAGACGTCCCGATTGGTTCCAAGTTGAAAGACACTGGGATCAGGACTGAGTGGCTAGGTAGGAGACTGGTCTAATGCTTTCCTCAATTTAGTTAACTCCATTGAATTTTTTGGGATAAAAGTAAAACTCTTATGAAGAAACTTTCAACTCCAAAAATGGGACCCTCTTCCTGGCTGATAATAGCTTTCTCGGGTGAGAGAGAAACTTGAAAGAGTGGTAGAGGAAAAGACTTCATGCCACAGAGTTGTCCCTGCGGGAAATCTTACTAGCAATTTTATTCTGACAACCCGGCCTTAGAATGGGGCACAGAACTTTCAAAAAAAAGAAAAGAAAAATAAATGACAGATTGCCAACCTCCAACTAATAACCCAGCCAGGTTTATATACGTAGAAAACTTACAACTTTAATTGGGAACTAGAAAAAAAATCTCACTCTGAAAGTAACTAAGCAGGCCTGATAAAAATATTTTTTGGAATTCTGAACTTATAAAAACAAAATCCCCTTTAGGGGAACTTGGATTTCTCTTCCTGTGTCCTTGTAATATAAACGTTTTTATTTCTCTGGGTATTTTGTGTGTGTATATGTATGTACATATGTGTTTCCTTTTTTTTTTAAAGGAAATCTTGGACTCTGCCATGCGAAAGGTACAAGTATTGTGCACATATGGTGGCCACGCAAATGAATTGGGATTCTCAACAATCCTTTGTTTGTACCATTTTTTAGACATTTTGCCATCTTAACCTTTTTTGCATCAGCCTGGACCACAAAGGCCTTTAGCTTTTGGAGAGTAAACTTTTGAATTTCATTTAGGCAACACCCCCACTCTCATGTGGAAAAGCCTCTTCATCTTTTTGGTTTTGAGATATATATATATATATATATAAATTGATGGCCATATGATGGATCCTTTAATTTGGAAAAACTTTTAAATTGGTGAAAGTTGAAAGAGCTCTCAATATAAACAGCTGTTTTCTTGGTACGTATTAAAATCAAGTTTAAAGGTAGAAAAATATATCTAATGTTTAACCCAAGAACTTAGTTATAAAAAAAAACCTGGTTTGAAAAGCTACATTTGTGTTTTTCCTTTCACATCAATGGTTTTAGAGATGCTAATAAAAATTTAGAACAATTAATGTTAATTAGGTTGAATAACTGGAAAGAGGATTGTAAAAATTTCGATTTTTTCTTAATGAAAAAAAAAGTTAAGGGGCTTATCCCAAATGGATAAATATTTTTATGTTGTTATTTTGAATGAGATAAATAAAATGGACAATTTTGGATTTAGATACAAGATTTTGATACTACACTACGTAAAGTTAAAAAAAAAGGGCCAAAGAGATCACCTACTGCCCCCCAACATTAAAGTTGAAACAAGTCCGTTTTATTTACCACAGTTTAATATGTATGTATGAATGTATAGGGCTAAAATATACATATATATATATATTTATATACTGAGATACTTCATCAATGATTGGGACAACAGATCAATTAATCAAATTAAACACTGAGAAGGGTGTAAGCCCTTTGGCTCAAACTTGGGAATTCCAGAGACTTTTCTATTAAATTAGATACAATGCACAAAAACAAGCAAACAAAAAGGCTTCTGGCACTCCTTCTAGAAATAAGAATTATTGATTAAACCTAATAAATATTAAAATTAAAGCTATAAGAGTTAATAAATTTGAGATAAAAGTTTGTAAAATTGGTATATTTAAATCAGCTTTATATAAATTTTTACTTAATTATGTTGTGGGATAGATATGTTTCAATGGAAAAACGCTTCCCCTTTTTGGTATTATAAGGCTGGGCACATATCTGTCCCTCAGAAAATATTGACTGAACAAAGTAAAGGAAAACATTAGAGTTACATGAGCCGTCCAATATAACGTAAAACTAGAAACTAATATTCAGTGGCTAATAAAAAAATATAATAAGAGGTTTACCCTGAGTTTAACTTATAACTCAAGGGAAAGAGACCTTACTTAATGCCTTATGCAAGCTTTGGAAGACAAGATAAAGTAAACTTTAAAGTTTTAACACATGGAATTCTTTGTTTACAGCTCTTCACACTGATTCAAAAAAGCAAATTAAGGAGATGCAATTGGGCCTGGGTGACAGAGCAGTTCTCTGGAGAACTGGACACATGTGTCTCTGTCTTGCAGATCAGAAATGTAAATACAGCAGTGACATAGGTGTGAACCTAATTAGCTCAATGAGATAAAACTTAAGGCCAAAGAAAGTTTTCGCATTTTAGAACTGAGAACTCTGACGGGTCCTTCAGATTTGTCAAGAAATCTTTTATGTCTGTTTCATAAATAGTAAGCCTTAGTGATTTGAGCAAGCAAATTCAGCTTACTCCAACTATTATTATCCCTATCTCATAGGTAAGTTTTAAAGTGAAGCTATGAGATCTCTAGCTTTTGTCTCTTTATAAGCCGGTGTACACATTATAGATGTGAGATATTTATACACCAAAAAAAAAAAAAATACAAAAAACAAAGTCAAAGAGCTCTGCTTAATTGATGTAAAAAATAAGAGGTTACAAATTAAGTATTTTTAAAATAAAAACTGACCAAATTGACCTTCAGGTTCACGTGTACTGGAAAATATTCAATATTAAGATAATATTTGATATTAAGTATTGTTTAAGTAGTTCTAATTAATATAGACATCTTTAAATTCATCAATAATAAGTATAATACCTTTACTGTACCTAGGTTTAATGAAAGTCAAATAAGATCCTTTTACATCCATTGTAGATTTGTCAAAAAAAAAAAAAAAAACAATACTAATGTGGTGTGGTAAAATTTTAAGTAAATTTAATGCAAATGAGATGAGAATTTTGGGTAAATTCTTTCAAATACATTTTTAAAATGTATGCTTAACATAATCTCTGAGTGTTTACTATCTTTAAATTCTAGAGTTGTGCTAAATTAAGTTAAATGATAGGATTTTATTAAATAGCTATGCCATTTTCAGATAAATTAAGATTGAAATATGAATTACATAACATTTAACTTCCTCTTACAGAGAAAATAAAGCTGTTTAGAAATATGAATAAATGATTGGTGCCATCCTGAAATAGTCTCTATTATTAAGGGAAAGATCTCATTATCCTAGGAAACTAAGATAAATGTGTAAGGGAAGATATAACGAATGGAATTATATTTTGTTAATGAAAAATAGTGACTTTGTACTGAAGCTGGTTACTTCTGAATGGAAGAGAAAATGAAGGACACACTAATATGAATATAGAAAGCTGTGGAAGTCTTGTGGAAGAGGAAACCTGAGGAAAGAGTTTTGTACGTGGTCGGAATTGGCCAAGTTTAGAATCAACTTGGGCAAAATAAATGAATATTAGAAGTAAGCTGGTACAAGACTAGAATTGGTTTTCTCACTGTTAAGAGGACAAAATTTTCTTAAAATGATAATCCACCTTCAGTAACAAATTGTAAAACTTCTTATAACACTTAACTGACTTGTTCTGCCTTTACCTTTGACGTATTATCTTTTTAATGAATAAGTACTACTTTACAGTGATCTATATGTTTATCTGACCAAGTGTTTTGAAATCTTTCAAAAAGCTCCCCAGATATCAATTTCTAATTAAAGTTCTTTTAATCTCCAGTTAAGTTTGGGATGCTACAGAGGGCCCCTGAAACATCCCAAAGAGAGATTTTAAACAACTAAGTTTCATTTGGCATGTTAAATAACATGGTATTGTCAAATGAATCATAAATCTTCCTAGGTTATATTGTATGAGAAAATATTATTAATATAGAAATTACAGAATTTATATGGACTCCCTAAAATTCTGGTATATCTGAAATGTTACCATTCATAATTCTGGTTATTGTGACCAGGTTACATTATCAATTATAGTGTAATGGTGCTTAACCATGCTTTTAAATCTTTTGTCATTTATAGACAGTTAATTGTTTTCTTCTGATGATTTTGTAAAATGCATGATCTTCAAGGAGATTTACTGATTTCTAATAAATTTCAAACTATAGCACTGAACTAAACTGGGTAAGAAATTTTAAAGGTCTAATGAAAACTCTGATTGAAAGAATTAGTTACATGGGACTGAGTAAAATGATGAATATGGTAATAATTTTTGATTTTGTCTGAAATACTACTCGCTTTAAACCTGTTTCCCAGACATAAAGAAACTCTTCTCCTTAAGCTAGTTATGATTCACAGCAATTTGATAAATTATACCTATGTAAGCAGCCTTGGAAGAGTTATCTTTTCTCTCTATCTGATCCCTCAAGAGACTAAAAACTCTTAGGTCCCCAGTGGCTCTATCAGACAAATTAGGAAGATCATCTCCTAATAGATATAGGAATCTAAAGATATTTTAAGGATTTTAAAGAGAAAAGAATTTACCTAAATCTGTACGGCAGAAATCCATGTCAAGCCCTTGACGTGGCTTTCCTGGCCTTAGAAAACCTTATTAACTTTCTACCCTTAGACTCCTTATTAAAAGTTCCAAAACAGCCAAGTTAAAAAAGCTTATATGATCAAATAATCAGAATTAACTTGTAAACAAATTAATCCTTATTTGGCTATATTTGAGAAAAATGATGGTCACTTTATAGAGAAAAAAGTTTATATATTAGTGGATATTAAACTCTAGTTTCGTTAATTGAGGTCTATACTTAGTAAGACACTTCCCAGATCATTCCTTGATGTTATGTGACATTGCTGAAAAGTTTAATTGAATTATTGAAAGGATACCCTAGCTTTGTTTCTGAAGCTCAATAATCTAACTTTGGGTAAAGTTCCAAAGCCCCATGACCTGCAGCCAGGGGATTATACATACTGGAACAGGCATGACTTAAAGAACTGTCTACAACCTGAATGGAAGGACCCTTTATCAGGTACTCTTAACTAGACAATACACATCAAAACTGAAGGAAACGGACATTCAGAATCATTTCCTATAAGAAACATCCCCTGCAGTGCAATGGCCAATAGAGCACTGCTCACCTTTAAGCAATGCCCAATTGGAGAAAAAGCTACCAGGCCAGGATGAGAAGAAGACGACATCTGAGGTACACAGCTGACCTAAGACACCGGACCAGGCCTGTATACCAATTACTGTGATAATTTCTCCTACCTTTGATTATGAACTACTCCAATTGTTAAGGTTATGGTAAATTAACTATGTTTATTACTTCTGTGTTACATTGGTGGGTTTCCCTACTCCAAGTCTCTAACTAGATAGCCCTCAGAAACGTTATTCTCAAAAGAAATTATAGTTCTATTTAGGCCACTGTTGATCTTACATGGTGGGAGACATCACCTGGCCAATTAATAACTTCCCTGAGCCTGATCATAAATATGAACTTCCTCGTAAGATCACTCAGACTCAATCAGAAACACAAGCAAAATTTTACCCCAGAATATAACTTCTCAACTATTAAATTCTTACTTGTGACTTTATTAACGTTACTAGCTGTATTAGTTATATACTGTCTATTTTATAAAATTGTTGTCTCTTACATTTCCCAATGTGTAACTAGGCCTACAAGATTGATGATGGCTAAACATCTTGAAGAAATAGATAAAACCTATAACCCTGCAGAAAGTAAATATAATAGTGTGATTCTATTTATGGGAATGAACAACGAAGGGAAAACATTTCCTGGATTAAAATAGGCTAGTATGGCAGGCGATCCAGAGAACTTTCAGTATCAACAGGGCATGAAAAATAACCTAACACCTTGAATGGCAGCTCAGAAGATTCTTCACCTGAACTAGGATATGAGCCATCATAGCACCGTGGGACAAAATTGGTCTTGAAATGTCTCTCAAAATATTGGTCGAATTTAGGAACAAGGGGGAGCACTGTGAATGAAAATATTACAATGTGAATGAAAATACTGCAACCATGTCAGTAAACAAAGGATGCTGAAACCAAGTCATCAGCAGCTGCCGCCATCCCCCAGCGAGGACATGCCTGCAGCCCAGCCTCTCAGTCACTCACAGTGGTGCCCCTGAGAGGACTCAGAATAAGAACGAACAGGATACTGGCCCTAGAAAGCTAGGTGCTTGTCAAATATATGGATTCAAAGACCCAAATGATTGCTTTGTCCATACATGGATAAGCACTAAGTACTTGAACTTGAGATACCTGGCTTTCTTTAGATAACAAGCAATCTTATTATTTCAACTACCTGGTCTTTGTTGTAAAGCTCCTATATAATCCTAGCTTCTCCCCTACTCTTGGGTGTAGTCCCTCAGTGTGATCTGAGGGGCGGTCATCCTGGCTCGAGTCCTCCCGACAAATAAAACATAACTCTTAACTTTTAGGCTCCACGTTTATTTCAATCAAGTCCAAGAATAGACACAAATCGTCAATTCTGTAAAGGGACACACTGGATCAGGAACCAAAAGCGTGTTTTAGTCACGAAAATCTACGGCTCCCTCTTTCTTCCTGTCATTATACAATCCCACCAGAACTCATTAGTTTGCTGTCTGCTCATCTGGTAACCAAACTCAGAGAAGAGTCAACTCAGCAGAGCGCCATGTTCGGGAGAACCCCCGTCGAAACACTGCGGGCTGCCTGCCCTCACGCACGCTCTGCTGACCCCTAGTGTCCTCCGTGGAGACCAGGCCAACAGAACTGCTCCAACAGCTGCAAAGTCCCACACATTAAATAAAAGCATTTTATTTTATACTATATGTTACGTATATACTCATTTCTGAAAACAGCTTTGCCAGAAGCCCAAATCTTCAACATTAATCTGCAAAGTCAAATCCGGTCCCCAAGGGAAAACAAGTCTTAAGACAATGCTAAGGCCTACAAAGTCCTCTCCATGACCATCAACCAAACTTCTGTAGGTCTGCAGCTGCAGGAGGCTACATGTCTGCTTTTAAAGCAACCCCTTCCTGCCCTCGGGTGCTACAATGTCCTTCCACGCCCTCCCATCTCAGGGTAAGAGCAGCCGCTGCAGAACCTTGCAGGGCAGCACTGACAGGACTGGACAAAGAGGATCAGAGCTTAACTAAGCCTTCTGATGACACGAGCTTGTCACTCTGTCACTTTACAGATGAAGATATACATAGAGAGAGGTGGGGTGATCTTGCTCAAAGTCACACAGATAATAAGTGACAAAGTCTATAACTCTGCTCCTCCCTCCGGTGTGACACCCCAACTGGGATACACACAGGGCTCTTTTGTGCCTGCCTGACCAGTCTTTCCCATCACTCATGACATACCACAGGGTCTGAAATTAGCATGCATTTTCAGCATCTTTTCCCTCCAGTTTCACAGGAACAAGGCTGTTCGGGCCACTGTATGAATCCCGGCTCCCCGAAACCTCCGTGCTCAAGCTGGTCTTGCCTGTGCATCCGGCCCCCTGCTCAGAGACTCTTCTCCCATGCAGGAGGATGTTTCCACTCTCCACAGAGACACCCACTCCGGGGAGCCCTACTCTCGCCCCCAGCACGGCAGGTGTCCCAGGCCACACCCCGAGGAGCCCCATTAGGACTGTGGGTGCCCAGGCCTGGTAGTCAGACCAGCAGCCTAAGACCCAGGGATTATGCCCAGGTCACCCTGCAAACCTACTGCCCACCTCACAGTCCCCAGCCAGCAGGTCACATGGAAGTCACAGTAAGTGCCCCACCCCATCCAGGAGTCTCTTCATTTGCCAGCACAACTGATGACAGGTTTCCAACCTTTGGTCAGTTTCGCACAAAACAGCACCCTCTACTGTGAAGCGGGTGGTTTTCGCTTCTGTGCCCCATTCTTACTGCAAACGTTAAGGGAAATCAAGAGGCCTTTTATCAACCCTTTTCTGATGACACCCTCCCACCCACAATACTCTCATGCTCAAGAGCTTTGGATCCACGTGATTTTGTTTCCCTTACGCTAAGTGGCCCAAAACACTGAGGGATTCTTTCCCTTTTGAGGGTATTTGTACTCAGTTTATCAGCTTTAATCTGTTTTTGTCTCTCCCTTCAGTGTCCGTAGCAGTTGCCACTTCTTAGTCACTTCAGCAGCCTCCCTCCCAACAACTAGTCTAGGAAATCTGCTGTGATGAGGGGCCCGGGGTCAGTCACAGAAGATGCAACTAAGGCACAGAGAGGCTACATAATTTGCCCAAGAAGATCAGCTTCAACCCCCAACAGTGTGTGTCAATGCCCTCTGTTTAACTCTTATGCTAAGCAAGCTAACTTTTTGTAGATTATGGTTATAAACAGATGAGGTATCAAAATACATACAAGGACACACATCAACTCTAAGATGGTCATTAACTCCACTATTTTGTTTCTATTTATTTCTATTAAAAAAAATTAAGAACCTCTGCAGTCAATAGAGCAAAATGTTACTGGGGGCTTTAAATCCAGAATATAGAGGTGTTAAGTGTGTCATTACTCAGACTTATTTGTATGTTCACAAGACAAGATGATTTGAATGTAACTCTCCCCTCCCCCTACTCACTACTGGGTCTCACCTGAGCTCCCAGACCACACATTCAAAAGCCTTTAAATTTACCCACAGCTGAACTCATTAGTTTTCCCCCAGAAATCCCTCTGCAGCTTTCCCTAATCATAGCAAAGCAGGACCATCATTTACCTCGTTAATCCACACAGAAACCTTGGCCTTACTCCATCCTACATTCACAGACAACATTCATCCTTTCCTTTTTACCATCGAAACATGCCTTCAATCTGTTCGCTTTTACCCACTGACCATCTCACCGCTCAAGGGGAAGCCACCAACACTGCCCACCTGGACACAAGAGTCTCCCAAGTGGCCCCACAGCCACTCTCCCCTGCTTGAGACAAATGGGCTTGTGTCACATCCGCGTTTTTTGGACTCTTTTCAGACCCACTGTTCCTAGAAGAAACTCCAAGTTCTTCACCTGGTGAAACTCTTTGCCATGAAACTGTCAGCTCAGGGAGGGCAGGACATGCCCTCTCCCCTCGGTCCCGCCCTCTGTAAGAGCATCAGCTTGGGAGGACCTGCTGAACTACACCAGCCTGTATTCTAGACCTTGTCTTGAGTTCTTAGCAAACTGCTTCACTTATCCATACAAATCCAAGGTAGATTACAAAGATTTTAGATGTTGAGCTAGACTATTGATTTGAAGATTTTGCACTAGCAACCGGCAAGGACATGTTCAATGATTCTGTCTTCTTAAAACCACACCCAGTTTAAAGGAGTAATTGTGGAATGTCTTCGGATTAAAGGGGACTGTACTTTTACAGAATTTTTGTTTTATAACATGAACAACCTGGACAGGGTCACAAAAGGAACTGCCTCACAAGTGACCGGAGACAGGTGAGAGGCATATAGCAACAGGTCATAAAGATGGTAAGAGTGAAGTTATTTCTCCAACCCCCAAAAAAATTCCTCCAAGAACCGAAAAATCTGAACTTTGAAAGTAAAATAATATCATATAAAGAAATAAAATAAATAATCCTCTTCATCAGGATTTCAAGGTCTGACTGCAGAACTTTTAGCATGCCATACTGAATCCTAGCACAGAAAAGTCACAAGGACAAGTGGTGAGTAATTTCCAGGAAAATGGCAGTAATTCCTCCACTTGTAAGAGGACACACACTCACTTGTAGAAGGTGATTGTAAACCACATTCTGCAGAAATTAAGAAGATTCCGTCACCGCTTCAAGATGGTGATGACACGGTAGGACGGCTTGGATGCATGCTTCTAACTGAATCACCGGCATTCTTACACTGCAAGGGGATAAGGAGGCCCCCATTCAAGAGCAGAGATATTGCTGTCATGTCTCCCAGGGCTTTCCTCGGGGACTCAGTGTCCTGCAGCATCCGGCCCCAGGCGAGGACAAGCAGCGTAGCCCACACAAGCAGGAGGGGCACTGTGCTTGAGAAATCCCATCTCCGATGGGAGCAAGAGGGGCTGGTGTGGTTGTGTGAACCTATAAATGCTCATAGAAATACACCTGCATACATTCAAGTGATACAAATAACAGTAGCAGGATATTTAACAAAATTTCAATTGTCAGTGTTAATTTTACCATTCTTTTCCTCTTGTTCCCTGCACTCTGAGACAGGCGTAGGCTCTCTCACACCTGCAGCTCTGATGCAATAGTTGTGAAGTTATTTTACTTTGCTGCAAGTGTTTCCACTCCCCGTGTCGCTGTGACTGTCGTGTCTTAACACAGTCAGATGTCTTCCTGGATCTCTCCCTGAGTTCCTTGCTTCTTCTTCTCAGATCCTGAGATAAAGAACAGGTGAAGGCACATGACTAGAAAAGGCACTGTGGACTTGACCAAAGTTCTCAGGGAACCCCTAGGTGAGTGCTGCCCTTATCTTCGATTCTCAAGGTTCTTCTCAGGGTGACATCCAGACCGGAGACAGTCTTCGACCCAATTAAAAGCTGTGTGGTTTGGGTGCGGGGAAAGTTGCAGGAGCTGGTTCTGGATCCGAGTCCCTCCACACCTCTGCTCCTCTCTCTCCCGAGGCCCCGCTTCCAAGCCCCCAGGCTCCCTGACCTTCTGTCCTTCTCTTCTACTCTACTCCAAGCCCTTTTCCTCTTCCTTTATTCCCTGATTATCCCCAGCTGGAGTGATTTTTCCATCACAGTATCTGAAACAATTTCCTGCTGCTGGAAAAGAGGTCTCCAGAGGTCAATGTGCATATGGCGGTTCCTGAAGAGAGCCCATGGTTAGGGGGCACTCACCAACACTCACGGGGCATCAGGCATGTTGCAGGGTTGACCACCCCCAACAAGAGTTTGCTGTGACCCCAAGGCACGCACAGCATACCTGCTCACAAAACTGTAGTTGGGCCACTCATCTGTTATTAAGAAGCAAAAACAAAAAAATTTCTCATATTTCTTACTAAAATCATTTATGAGGTGTAAAAAGAAATTGTAATAGAAAAGAATAAATTTGACTCCATGTTAGATGTGTTCGTTTGGCTTTATACATGTACCCTGTTTGCTATCTCTGCAGCTTTTGTAAAAGAAAGTTGCCTTTAGCCTGAAATATCCAGGAGCGCCTATTCTTGAAGGATGTTAGCTCTTCTACATTTATGTAGAGATGGAAAATTGCAAAATAGAGAATAACCTTTGTTTTTTTGGAGGTTTTACGGGGGCACCATGATTTGACACATATGGACAGCTGCTAGAACAAAGGATTCCAAGGACAAACAATTCATACAGCAAGAAGTTTGCAACAACTGACCACATTCCCGCCACTTTTTACTATAAGAGGAGACTGAATTCTGACTTGGGGAAGAGAGTTCACCTGGATATCAGTATGCCATCTTCTGGGTCTGCCAGCTTTTAAAATAAAGTCACTATTCCTTACTCCAACACCTCATCTCCCGATTTATTGGCCTGTCAGGCAGCAAGCAGAACGAGTTTGGACTTGGTAACAAAATGAATGCACTGGAGGTAGTATGTCTCCACTTTTTCCTCATTTCCAGTATGTCACAGCCTATCAATTTTATATGCTGTTTAACAACACGACCAAAAACCTATTATATGGAATTGATTCCACAGAAATAAAATTATTTCTACTCTTTCAAAATTTATTTTTTCTTTTCTATTTTATTTTGTTGCTTATAGAAAAGAAAATACAAGTCAAATCATTTTATTTCATGTATTTTTATAGCTACATAATCTAACTACTACAAAGATTTAAAATGCAATTAAAATTGTTCATATATTAGCATAAAGATATATACACAATCAATGCAGATTAGGAAATGAGTGGATATTTACTAAAAATCCACTCACATCCAGTCTTTTACAAGCATATTCTGGAATATAAGCTCTATTATCCAGGTGTCCCCCACCCCCATTCTCACTGCCGAGTCCCTTAGTAATCAACTACCAAGGCAGCAGCATAGAACCACACGATCACTATTTTAGGTATACATGAGGGAATTAGCTCATTCAATTCTAAAACAGAAACCTTAAAATAAATACTGAACTTATTTTCAGATAAAGAAAATTGGACACTAAAAGAACAGTTTCTCCCCCACATCACAAAGATAATAACTGGTAAAGGCAAGATTTGAACTCATCTGCCTGATTCTAAAAACTAAGGTGGAAATCCCATTTGGCTGGGGAAGGTCCAGCAGCACAGCCTATCATCCTATCTTCGTTCAGATCTAGCCTTAGACAGCCTGAGACCGTACCCCATTCCTATGGAAGTCGAGGGGAAACGATAACAGTAAGGATTTTATATTGAGTAGTTTCTTAGGTCTCATTTATATATAGTGTCAGCAGGTCAGCAGAAAACTCTGGGAAATATGAGTGGGAACTCAATATATCAGGACAGAGTGACCTTCCCATGAGAGTCCTCATGGACATAAACTAAATGCAACTGAGCAATGAAAACTAGCAAGACCATGGAACTCAAGCAAGAAGGATCCCTGCCATCCCCTGCCCAGTTGCCTCTTCACCTTTGTGGACAAGACGGCAGAAGGTCCATGTTCTTGTCCAAGTTACAACATCATGGATTCTCACCCATATAATATTACGACTCTATGCTGTCTTAAGTCCTTTCCAACTAAAATATGATGACACCATTATCTCAGCAGAATGTCTATGTCTCACTTTCTCTCTTCTATTAGGAGACTATATCTATAACCACAAAGCAGAAATCCAATTAAAAACACCATGCACGAAGCCTGGTGAAAGTCTGCATAAGAGACTTTGTTCTCACGCTCAGTGAATGAAAAGTCAGAAAAAGTAGTCCTCCCTCTGCAGGTGGGAGGTAGCCTGATTGTGTGTGTGTGTATGTGCATGCGCGTGTATGTGTGTAAACCAAATACAATGTATTCTGGGATGTGTACAGATTTTTTTTATGTTACTGTCATTTCATGAGGATGAGCAAACCTTTAAAGTAATTTGAATCTAGTGTTCTGAAAGAGTCTCAGGCTCTTTTGGTGGAGGATGGGAAAGGGGAAAGGCAAGGAGGAAAGATGTAAATGAAGCATAGGAGTAAGAATACTGCTATGGAAAGGCAAGACATTAATTTTGTTCCTACTTGCATTACACACAAATTAGGGACTGGCTTTCCCCCATGTCTTGTCAAGCACTAACTTGCAGAAGAAGAGGCGACAGTCCATTTTTCACTGAGATTGTGACTGTACGTGGCATCTTATAGACAGAAATTATTTACCCTGATCAAACACTCAAGCAGCAGGCTGTAATTCTCCTATTTTGAGAGACAACAAAACAGGAGTTGAAAGAGTGTATATAACTTGACAAAAGTCAGAGGACCAGTAAACTAAAGAGGATGAATTCAAACTCAGATCTGAATGCAGAGTCTGATATTCCCACTCCCAGGGCTCGAAAATCCTTAACTCACAGGCTCCCCAGCACCCCTGCATTGTTCCCAGCACCAAGCATTTCCCATGGCGATGGTCTCCAGCTCTCAGACACAGCACTTTGTGCAGCCAATAACCTCCATTCGACCTTGATCATCTACCTGCCTCGCCCAACAGGCTTCACAATACAGGCAGGAAAGCTGGCTTTCAAGTGCATACAAAGCCACCCCTGTTCTGACCTGGCCTCTTCAGTGGCTTTTCCAGCATAAAGGCAGCCATAAAACTGCTCACAGTTTGTACATGAGCCACATTACCTCTCTCCATCTGTCTCCCCACCTATACTACTTAGCTGTGACCATTTTGATAATGTTGGAAACAAATTTTTAAAAACAGAAAAGAAAGGATTCTGGAACAAGTACTTAATACTTACAATTTTAAATGACAAGTTACAAAGTGAGTGTTTACAAACCGAATCTGCCTTCCTAAGTGTCAGTTTTAACAGTTACAGAATATAAGAGCAAAAACTTCTCACTTACAAAATTAACAAAAACATCAACAATAATCTGGAATAAACTCAAAAACAATGCCCATGTTGTACATGGAGAAAGTACAGGACTGTACTGAGGGGTAAAGTAAGAGGTGTGAATGTAGAGACATCAACATATTTTATGGAGGAAAGCAGTTTTGTAAAGATGTACTTTCTCCTAAAGATAATTCAAAACTTACTAAAAAATCCCATGACAACTCTTATCTATTTTTTTAACTTGAAAATAGTAGTTTAGAATTCTTCAGGAGTAATAAAGTCATTATACTAGCCAAGAAAATTAGGGATGGAAAAAAGAATAAAAAAAATCACACCGTCAAATATTATGTAAATTTTTACAATATGTAAGAAATAGCGCTGGAGTAAGAAAGAAAGATTGATAGAAATAAACCATGAGCTCAAAAAGAGACTCTAGTGTATATAAGTATTTTGTACAGGTGGGATTTCAAATCAAAGAGCAAAGTATGAATTCAATAATAGTCCTGGGACGATCAGGGAATCACCTGGAAAAAACAAATTCTATTCCTGTCATAATGACCACAAGAAAAATTACAGATAGTGATGTAAATTTCAGAAAGTACTAATAACAGAAAACACAACCATTTGCTCATATTAATTCAACTTCTCCTCACTATGACAAGTACTATTATCATCTCCATCTTAGAGATTAAAAAAACTACAGAAGAGATTTATACCATTATAAGAAACTATTCCTAAGGTTAATATCAAGGATAAAACCCAAAAAGTAGACATTTACTATCTTAAGATTATTTTGGGCCACAACAAAGATAAACCTACTGAACAAAATGAAAGGCAAGAAATGACAAGGAAAAGCTCTGTGATACATGCTGATGAAGACAAGGGGTTAATTTTCATAACATACAAAGAGCTGTCACAAAGAAACAAGACGCTCCCTCACTTAAATGTGTGCAAAAGTAAAAAGGAATCATTCACTTTTAAAAGTCAGAAGGCTAATGAGTGAAAAATGCTCAATACATCACTGGTCATCAAGTGCAAACTAAAACAATGAAAAAGCACTTTTCTCAGCATATTGGCAAATATTTTTAAAAGATATTCTAGCTAGTGTACATCTTTCATAGAACAAACTGTGAGTGATCTTTTTGGAGGACGACATGCCAATGGATATGTAAACTCTGAAAAACGTGTGTACACACAGACTGAACTCCACTTTTAGGAATCATTTCGTTAAGGAAAAAAATCAGTTCAAAAAGATGTACTCAGAGCATTTACACAGCACTGTTTACAATAGTGGGAAGAAAAGCTGAAGTGAAATCATATTCAGCTATAGAGAATTGGTTACATAAGTTATTCTACATCTTTTCATTCCCCACAGGAGAAGGAATTTCTAGAGTCACTTGAAAGGAGCCTGTGATGTATACAGTTGTCATATCCAGGGACTAAATTTCCAGAAACCTTAACTAAAGGAATACTCATACAAGATCACAGAAATGTTTGTACGAGAAGGATGCCAGTCAAACATCCTTTCTGGCAGTGGAAAATGGAGAAAACTTATGTGTCTACCATCAAGACAATGATGCAGTAAATCAAGGTGAGCTGTGGGCACTAAGGGTCCGGCGTTTCGGCGTAGTCCAAGGCCTTGTCCACAGTACTCTCCCACGAAAGGTGTCCTTACACAAGAGACCAAACCTGCACATCAGGAGACCCCTCTACTCTATCTGAAAGGACCGGGTGGGTCTGGTGTGGGAGGACATCTATGATATACACTTGAGTGTATAAACCGAGCTGCAGAATACATATAGTATGGCCTTATTTTTCAATAAAGCATTTATACACACAGATATACATAGATTTCTCATATACGTGTATGTATGTATGTGTATATATATATCACATAGGCATAAAATTCATGAAATATATACACCACATTGTCAGCAGTTTTTACTCTCAGGAAAAATGGGAAGGGATGTATGGGCCTTTCGGCACCACCACAGTACTCTTTTCAGTATTTCAGTTACGTATACTTGGAATTTAAAGGTTTATTTAAGTCCGGAGAAAAATGGACGATGCCTCCACAAGACAGAATGCTATACTGGTCATTAAAAATCATGCCAGGGGAGATAGAATATTGTAGAAAAATGTGTAATAAGCCGAATGGAAAATGGAGGTCTCCACACAATAAACAGGCACAGATTGCTCACTGGCTTTTATGACAGAGGTATTACACACTGATGAAAAGAACAGAAAGTAGATGTTAATGTGTTACTTATTATCTCTGAGTAGTGGGATCAGGAAGATCCTTTTGCCCTTTTTTCAGACTTTTATATTAAATACACTTTTTTTCATCTAAAAAAAGCATTTTTAGATGTGTATTACCACACAGTGAAAAAAATACACGAGTACTTACAGAAACAAATAACTAGGAGACACCGTAGCAGCGTCACACAATGTAGAACGGGCGATCCTGAATAACACCGCACAGTTATATAAGGACCCACAAAGTGAGAGCACCTGCTGTAACAGGACGCGGCCCCCTTCTATTTGTCAGCAATGTCTTCAGGGCTGAGGCAGTTCTGAGCACGGCCAGTGTCAGTGCTGGTGTCTGGATGGATGCCACTGGAGGTGAGGGCACCTGCAAGCCGAGAGGAAGGACAGAAATCATCCTCTGCTTTTTCTGTCTTGTTTCATTGTTACTTTAAAAGAGAGGCGTAAATAAGATAAAGAATCTTCCCTACTGAAATTTCAGTAATGAAACCGTTTTTAAAGTGTTCACAACTTATATTCTGCCTATAACTGTCTTTTCAAAAAAGCATCATATTTATTAAATGTTAATTAACCTGTTGAAACCTATTAAAGAACATGAATTGCACTACTTAAAAGCACCACGCCTGTAGTGACTACTTTAGCTGTCTTGACGGCAGTGAATTTAGCCTCCATCATCCCGTGGCCCTGAGCTTCTGACGCTGGTAAGAAAGCACGCTGCCACCTCAGATGGAGAGAAATAGTGAAAGCATTTTTTGAAATCTACAACACTGACAAAGCATAACTGACAAATCCTAGCCTCCTTTGAGGCTGTCATTTTCTTTCTGTGGCCAACACCCGTCAATGAGCAGAACCACCCCATTCCTGAGCCATGGGACTCACGTGGGAAGCAGTTTTGGAGAAATTTCCAGGTATAGAATGTAACCAACTATACATAGAACTCTGAAAAAAGAAAAGGAGCAATACTCTGATTTTGGAACACACTAAAAATATTCTCCTGAGCCTTAGTAGCTGGAAAGGCTGAGCTTCTCCTAAACCACTTATTTATTTCACAGCCAGTGAGCATCTCACACAAACCCTGCTTCCCTGTGTCTACTGGGAGCCTCAGGCACACTGTTGCTGTCGATCTTATCAGTCACAGGGCAGAGGCTTGTGTCTCATGCCTACAACTCTCACACAGGCTTACCTCCTAGACTCACTGTCTGAACTTGGCCCCATTTTCTCACCTGTTTACTTGGTATCTGTTCTTCTGTAAGCTGCCTGAAGTGCTTTTTGGAACAAGTCAGAAGGATCAGTGGATTGAGAAATGGACAGATGGACAGGTGAGAGATGGGGAGACAAACAGAGAGACTCCAAGGAAAGGGGAACAAAGAAAATTTCCTATGCAAAACCGTCTTCTAGTCAGGGAAGAAAACCACCACAGAGAAGTATGAAGAGGCAGGTGGCTTAGGACTGTCTCCTGGATTCCATGAAAAGTCACACCAAGAGATGAGAGGGTAGAATTATAAATAATAAAAGAAAAAAAAGCATGCATGCTTGAAAAATATATCTACACTATGTACTTTCTAAAGAATAGATTCAACTCAGCAGGGCCCAATAACACAATTCTTGGGTATTTACAGAATTGAGAATCCCATCTCCAAACCACAAGGCATCCATTCGGAGCACTGAGTGTCTACACAGTGCGGTCATAAGCCGTCACCGGAAAATCTATGCTATCCTGCACTTACGAGGAACGAGCAGCTGTGCTCGGGCTGCCCACATGAGTCATTTACACCCCACAGCACTGCTACGGGAGGGGGACGCCTAGCGAGCCCCATCTCTACAGGACCAAAAACAAGTCCGGGAAAGGATAAGCCGACCTACCAGTTCTCCATCTCACAAGACTGGTCACTCCAGAGCAGGAATCGAACTCAAACCCACATTTGCAACCACAGTACTACCGTACTTCATGTGCTTTTTGTGTGCATAATACATTTGTTTTGGGCATGAAAGGATATTTAATAAATGATCGGTTGTCTTGTCTATCCAATTAGCTCACAATCTTTATTTTTTTTGAATTGTACACTTTTCCCCTGGAGAAAGGAACGGAAAGAGCAGGGGCCAGAATAAGGTGGGGCTCCATTCTTTAACTGTTACCTTATCTCATTCAAGTCCTGAACCAGGGAGAAGGAGCAAACGTTCTCTTCATCTTTTAAAGAGATTGCTCCACTGATGGTGACTTACTCAACTACAAAACCAAGTCTGGGGGAAGGGTGCATGCAGCAACCAGAGCAGTATCACCTGTAGGTAGGTGAAAAGAGCTCAGGGGATGGCTCAGGGGGTCAGCCTGATTTAATTTGAATCTATAAAAGAATACCACAGTCTAAAAATACTAGCATGCAATGTATTTGCTCTTTCCTGATATCTAACAAGTTTCCACAGCCCACATGTAACATTATCGTAAACTAGTGTAAGGAAGAGTCCACAGACAGGGAAAATCAATGCCACAGGCAGGCTGAAACCCAGGCTGGAGGAAAGGAAGAGAAAGGGCATAGTTAAGAAGAGGGGAAAAGCTGGGAAAAAGACATCATCACAAGGACTCTAAAGCATCATCCAGCAATCATATAATCAATCATTCAAGAGAGAGTTACTGACGTCCTATTTTGTGCAAGATTTTACAGCGGGCAAAGAAACCGCAGCGTCCATGGTGACAGCAAGTGGCGGGGCTATAATACAATTCTGATCCCGGTACCTTGCACAATTGTACTCAGTATAAAGGTAAAAATATAAAGTAAAATAATACTATGTAAACTCTACGCATTGTTGACAAAAAATTAATGAAGACCTAAATACCAGGACAGACACACCATGCACATTCATGGATCAGATGACAGCGCTCTTGGAATGGGAGTGCTCCCCAGAGCGATCCGTATACTCAACGTGGTCTCGATCACAATCCCAGCGGGCTCCTCTGCAGTAACTGACTAGCTGCTGCTACAACTCATATGGGAATTCGAGGGTCTCAGTAACCAAAACGTACTTGAAAAACAAGAACAATGTGAGAGGACTTGTAATTCTCAATTTCAAACCTTACAACTGTATCTCCAGGTGAGATTAGAGGCCATTTTTAAGTTATTACTGTGTTTATCCTTATTTTCTAAATTGTGTACAATGAATATATCTGTTAGAATAAGAAAAATAAAAAGTAAAGTATCTTTTAAAACATGCACACCGATTCATTCATTGGGAAAAAATTATTTTAACTATAAAGAGGTAAAAACATATCTAGTGAAAAAGGAGTACTTAAAAACAAGTGTGCATTTACAATTTTCATAAATTGAAAACTGAAAAGCACAAATACATCAAGTTTCTAGGGAGACTGGTGAAACATATTAATAGCTATTTTCAAAAATTCTAATTGAACAATGAAAACTCAACAAAGGGAAATTCGTGATTAACAACCAACTGGAAACACATGGAGAGCAAAGGCCTAGAAATCACAGTTCCTTTAACTCTGCTACTAACTCAATAGGAGAGGAAATTCCTCACTGAGGGGACAGTGGAATCCCATGCATAAGACAGGATACACAGTACAAACTGCAGTAGTATCGGGCATGAATTCCTTAGAAGAATTCTAAAGTTACAACATTGCTGAAAAACTATAAAAACACTGACAGACAGATTAAAACACACAGTCATATATATTACATAGAAACTTATGAAGCCTGCTCCCATGTTGCATAGAAATACAAACATATTTGTTCATTTATAGGCACTGGTTACTTTATACCAAATAGAATATTTCAACTAAAAGAAAAAATCAATACTACACTCCTCTTGTCAAAACTACTTGGTAAGTTACCCTGCTATGTAACCATAAAGTGTCTAAAATAGGTCTAAAATTAGTGACAAAGATCTTTGTATGTTTCTTGAATTCTTTTAAAAATTCCAAGCTTAATTTTAAAATAGATCTGAGCAGAATTTCTATATTATCTTTTCCCTCGTGAAATGAACAACACAGTCTGTTGTAAAAATTCTGTCCTTACAATGATTCACGAGCACCGTATCCTCACAAAACTGCTGGACAACAAGGCACTATCCAGACACTGTGACCAAACAAATGAAACACAGGGAAGACAGTGACCCTATTCTAGAGGGCTTATAAGCCGTGTCGACACCTGGTTTTTATTTGATTGTTTTGATTGGCTATCAAAATAAAATCAATCAAGTAATTTCTTCTTTGAGCATTCTGTAAGTCATGACTGTTTTTAGTGTCATGAGCAGGAAAGACTTAAGCATGACTTGATTAGGTCAACTAGCAACAATCATCACTGGAGAGTGAGTAATAAAGAAGTTAAGTGATAGCAATGCTTCTGCCTACATGAGACCTAAAGTAAATCAACACTGATATCCGAAATGAAAATAAGGAGATGAGGTCCCTAATGAGAAAACAAACTAACAAGAAATCAAAAAAGGACAGAAGTTTTCATTAACGATTCCAGGCAGTAGTGGAGCATGTTGGTGAAGAGCACAGATGCTGGGGACAAACATGAGGGTCTGAATTCCCACAGCACTGGGTAGCTGTGACACTGATATTTCAGTGAAATTTTCTGCATCTGAGTCTCCTATCCATAGACTGGTGACAACAACTGCACCCATTTACGAGAACGGTCCTACAAATTAAGTTATTTTATATATAAAAGTTTAAATAAAATACCTCAGATTTTAAATAATACCCCAGAATCACAAGGAACAAAGAAAACAGATAAATTGGAGTTCATCAAAATTTAAAATTTTGCTTCAAAGTGCACCATCCAGAAAGTGAAAAAACAGCACACAGGAGAAATTTTTTTTAAATCATTTATCTGACTAGGAATTTGTATCTCCAAATGAAAAAAAACAAACAACTCTACAACTAAACAATAAAAAGGCAACTCAATTAAAATGTGAATAAAGTATCTGAAAATTTATTTTTCAATGAAAATATACAAATGGCCAATAAGCAAAATGAAATGATGTTCAATAGCATTAGATGTAAGGGAAATCAAGTCAAAACCTCTAGAAGAAACCGCTTCACACTCACAAAAATAGATTATAATAAAAAAAGAATAACAAGCACTAACGAGGACACAGAGGAAGCGGAGCATGCAGCCCTTGCTGATGAGGTCGAAACACAGCATGGCAACTTTGGAAAACAGCCTGGCAGGTCCTCAGACAGTTGAACATTTGGTTTCTGAATGACCCAGCAATTCTGTTGTCTGGGCACACACGTAAGAGAATGGAAAACTAATGTCCAAATAAAAACTCCTAAAAGAATATCCACGGCAACACTACTCATCACAGCCAAAAAGCAAAAACAACCCAAATGCCTATCACCTGATGAATGGGTAAATAGTGCGGCCCAGCCATACAGTGGAATATTATTCAGCAATAGCAAAGCATAGAGCACTGACCCAGGCCACAATGTTGACAGACATTGAAAACGTTACTCAGTGTGAAAGAAGTCAGTCACAATAGACGGTTCCACTTACATAATGTGACTCGATTTACATGAAATAGCCAGCACAGGCAAATCCACAGACAGAGAAGAGTGGATCCTTGGGGCTGGGGGAGGATTGGGAAGATGGGAATGACTGCTTATGCATACGGGGCTCCCTGTTGAGGGGATGAAAATGTTCTAAGATTGAATGGGATGCACAATTCTGGACATAGAGTAAAAACTGATATACATTTTAATGGGTGAATTGTATTAAAACTGTTAAGAAAAAAAGCACCTCGGGCGAGTACCTTCCATAGTAAATGCAAATTGCTAATTTTTATTAGAGGAAGAAGAAACTGCCCTCAGAATGAAAGCAGGAGATCAGCAAATGTGAGTTAACCGAAATTGGACAAGAGCATTTCACTTCAAACAGTTGCTGAGTGTAAACGAAATATTCAGAAATAGGAAAATCAATTTCACATCAAGGAGAAGCATTCTGCTTCAAATGCAGATCAAGGCTTCAGCAAGCGCAGCTGCTAGAAATGACCAGAGAAGAAACCTGCTTCTAAAAACAAGCACCAGAGCCAACAAGGAAATGGTGGTGAGGAAAGCAGGTGGACAAATATCTGGAACAGTTTGCTACAAATAATTTCTCCACTGAAAATTTAAAAATAAAATGAAAGTGATGAAATGCTCTGTTGACCTCACGTGAATGGGCTTCCTTCGGTGCTCGATTGTTCTGTAACCCCGATTGAGAGACTCAGGAGAGTCAGCATGGCTCCTGGGAGTCCCCAAGTTACTGCCCACCAGCACGCTGACCACCATCACATCTGCCAGGTTTGAATTGCAAAGAAGAGACCAACTTCTGAAAGGCAGAGAATATGTTAACAAGGGAAGAAAAGGCTGCATTCAGTCCTGGGACAGAGGCCCTGAGAGCAGAGGCCAGAAGTCTGCAGGTGAATTGCTGTGGCCCTGGGGCAGGAAGGGAACACAGGGAAGCATATCTCAATTACCTCCTCTCTCTCCCTCGGGTAGGAGATATAAAGCTTGCATCGTTCTCACCTGGAACTGTGGGTTCTGGCTGGCAGAAGTCTTACCTACAGGAAATGATTACTCCAGACTTTGTGGAAAAAGACAAGAAATTGAGAGGGATTAGGGAGCCAACTCCAAGAGCCTCTCAATTTCTCCCATATTTATTGTGTATAATCAAAGGAAATATTCATTAACAGTTGTGTGATAGTAAGGAGGAACTCCGGGAAAGACAGGGTGAGGCAGAGATTGTACAATACACAATGAGTACAAAGGATTATTGTATCTTTAGGGAAGTCATGGGGTGAGGGGAACAAGATATATTTTAAGATATGTGAATTACAAAGCAGACTACCAGACCAGCCAGGTCCTTGTTTTCGGGATAATAGAATATCTAACAGCACACAAGCCCAGCGTTTATACCTTAGGGCCCCGGTCCTTGCTTTGCAACCAGCAGAGTGCTATCTAAAACCTCAACTATGCAAGAGAAGCATTGTCTCTGCTTTTTAAGGCAAGGAGGCTGGAGAGAGGATGCACAGGCACTTGCTTGCAAAGCAGTTTCAAAGCATATTTTTTTCTTCTTAAAGATTACAGGCGACTGGGGTGTGTTACAATTTGTTAACCCAATCATGGGCTCCCACATGGAACCATTATGGAGGACAACTTAGGGTGACAAATCCTTATTGTGGGTCTTTTCCTGCCAGCTTCAGCCACTCTAGCAGTGTCTAGGCACATCCATGAATAACGATCATACAGAACCACCCACACTCTTAATTCCTGGTGCTTGAAACTTAATTTTAGCTCTACACAACTTACCGTAGAAAAGTTTC
Organism: Vicugna pacos; assembly: GCF_048564905.1. Taxonomy (NCBI): domain Eukaryota; kingdom Metazoa; phylum Chordata; class Mammalia; order Artiodactyla; family Camelidae; genus Vicugna; species Vicugna pacos. Next base: position 2,942,901 of record NC_133010.1, on the reverse strand, counting down.
AGAAATAAAAAATATAATATTCCTTTTATATTTCAGTATATTACTGATTTTTCTGATTGCTCTAAGCTGCTTCATCTTGGTAAAGCACATAATTCTGCAGCTGAATTCAGTACTTTCCTTTGGGCATATCTAGACAGTTTGGGCTCACTAACTTCTGTTGGTCAACTACCGATACACTTAATTGATTTTTTTGTTTATCAATTTCAGCTGGGAGGAGAGGGAGTGTCACTCTGTTTTTCAGCCCACCCTCAACTCTTTTCTCATCAACTCAGGCCCCCTGAAAACAAAACAAGGAATTTGTTTCCCTTCTACTCTTTCCACACACCCAACAGGATACATCAGCCTCGAGAAAGGATTCAACAAAAGTGTTCAAACAATAATCTACAAACCTGAAGCAACTCCATCTAAGAATCAAGATACACAATGACATGAGAGTGTGTCAGGCACAAAGCATGGGTGAGGCTGACTACCTCATTTCTATTTTTCAAAGGAAGGAAGTTTATCATACTTTTTTATTATCACTCTTTGTCATTGTTTCTGCTTAAGCCAATAAATAGTTTATGAAATAATTAAGCACTGCAAAAACAGATATTTGCTGTATTAATTACAGAAGGCATTCAGAGGTGATAGGAAAATCCACCTCTGTAAATAAACAAAAGTTCTTCCCCTCTGAAGAACACGTATACAAAATGCAACAGAGAATTCAAATTCTTGTGGAGAGGAGGAAAATCCAAAGAATCAATGCAACGTCATTACTATGAGTCAGTAAAAAATTCACTGGACAAACATGCTCAATGCATTCAAATAATTTTAAAGGCATACTGCTAACCATTCACTTAATGATCTGCAGGCTAGAGGAAGAATTTCCCTCTTTAACCGACAACAGAAATCAATAGGGTGCCCCACCAAACAAGGACCAAAGAACAATCAGGTTTTTAACAGTTCTGATAAATCAGCATGTTCTAAAGATCAAAATCCAGAAATTTTAAACATTCATTCAAACCACAATGAAACCAGCACTTAAAAAAAAAAAAAACAGAGAAACTAAGCACATAGATCATGTACATATATCAATGAGAATTTCTTGTACGGCTGGAAGTAAGAACAGTCTACAGCTTTTACTTGAAAAATAAAACTACTTTTAATGATAACTGCTGAAACACATTTCATCATTCATGTTGCCTTGAAAAATCTGAGGCAATTGTATCTGATCAGAAAAGCCATTCTGAGAAATAGTAGGTTACAATTCAGTGCCAGTTTGCTGTAGAAGAAAAAAGAAAAGCTACAGTTTCTCATATCCTGCACAAAGTGTGAAGTGCCTCCTTGCCTCTTTCTCCTCCCATTTTCTAAGCTCATGCTCCCCAACACTTCTGAAACAAGTATGAGAACCTCTTATTCCCAATATGCCAAATGACAAAAGAATATCAAATTATTTGTGTAAATATATGACTACACCATGAACTGGAGGAGAAAGGTATCAGAAGTCTATATGGAAGTTATTTCTACCTTCCTGAAATCACACACAAAAACGTTCACACATACACAGACACATACCCCCTGGATTACTGGGCACTTCACAAGCTTAGTACTTACAACTTCTAGAAGATAACTTTGTAGTTAGTTTAAAATACAAAACTGTCAGCTTTTGAAAGCCTAGATCATCTGCTAAACCATCCAAACATCAAAGAGACCCAATTAGCCTTCTCTGCAGAATGTAATTTCCCTTGATGGCAAAAGGGACCCTAAGAAGTACTGGATCAAAGATTCATGTTTATCACTACCTATGATCGTTTTTAAGCACATTAACAGATTCAGAAATGTATGTCCCAACAACATCTATTCTTATTGAAATAGCATACGTTTTCAACTGTCTATACAGAGACTAGATCCCATGAGGGTGTTTAAGAGCAATTTTGTGTATTGCAATATTTATTTTAAAGTGCAGACAAGGAGGGTGGGTATTACTTAGTTGTAGAGCATCTGCTTAGCATGCACAATGTCCTGGCTTCAGTCCCCAGTACCTCGAAAAAAATAAATAAAAACAAGTGCATATTGAAAAACAAGAATAAAGTTATAAAAAAAATGCAGACTTAAAACCACTGCAATCTAGGTGCTACAATTATACTAAAAAAACAAGTGTTTCTATCAAATATTGACTATATGCCAATCACAGAGACAACCACAAATCACACCTGACAACCATCACGTGTGATTCTCAGCAACCCTACTAAGTAGACACGGATGAGAAACCCAGCGCTGCAGAAGAGGAGACGGAGTTCGGAGGAGCCGGGGACCCTGACCGTCCTGCTCCCCGTGACACCGCGTCAGCCCAGGGCAAGCGCTGACGGAGCTGCTCTGAGGGGACACCCAGCTGCATGGAACCTTGGGGCACTGTGGAGTCCTAGAAAACACTAAAAATTTTTCAGTGAAAAACCAGCTCAAATGTATTACACTGTGTCACATCCTTTAAAAAGGGAACATGACTGAGACCTTTTTGATGCCTCCGTGTCCTTTCTGCCATCATCAATTATTTGCCCTCTCAGCACGACCAATGATGAACTAGAACCCATATGAAGTGCACTCAGATGGAAGAGCTTTTAAAGTTATTTTATGAAGTTTGTAAGACTCTGTCTATGCCTCACACAGGCGGTCATCCATCATTTCTCACCGGTGTTGACGTACCACCTGAAATCACTCCTTTCTTCTATTTAAGATCCCTTCATCTAATCCAGACATTTCAAGGGCAAAGAAGTAGCTCAACCACAGACAGTAACAGCTTTTCACCAAACGGACTCGAACAGCCCATCGGACTACCTGGAAGCCCTTTTCTTCTATTAAACCCACTTCCAGGTACTTCATCATTTTCTGATTGGTGAACTTGGCCTCTGACTGGCTTACTCAGAGAGCTCCCAGCCTCACATCCGGGGTTGGGAGAGGACCCTGCAGTTGGGGGAAATCAGTGCTGATGGTGGAAATCCTCCAGCCAGGTCTGCATGGGTAGAAGTGCCACACGTGCTCAGAAATTATACCGTCAGCACCCCTGGGCTCCCATTGACTGGTTTCCCATTAACCAAACTCATGACACACTGATGAAAGGAAACCAGAAACTTAACTTATTAATGTAACAGAAGATGTGAAACTATGAACCAGACTGAAATATCAGAGTTCAACCATGAGTACATTTTCTCCTCCACCTCCCAATCACGGGCAGGCAGTCACATGGCAAGCATGGACAGAAGCAAAACAGGAAGGGTTTCTAGATTAACTCAATGGACTAAATTTCTGTTATAAGAACAGATATACTGCCTGGAAAACAATTAACATCAATCACGGTGCACTCTCTATGGACAGTGGCCGAGACACGACTATGAGAACCTGTGTAACTCTCCTTTCCCTGTCCTTTCTGGGCTAACTGATGCACAGAGGTACAGAGATTCTGGGATGCAGATACATCTAAAAACCCAAAGCCCATCTCTGGGAGCCTCAAAACCAGACAGCCAGGGTTTAAATACCAGCTGTGCCACTTGCTGGTTCTGTGATTTTGGCCAACTTACTTACCCTCTGTGTGCCTCAATTTCCACACTGTAAACCTGGGACAACAATCAAACCTTCCTTACTCGCTTGTTGAGAAGATTGAAGGATTCATTTCTGTAAAACTCCCAGAAAAGAATGTAGCACACTTTTGGTGCTCGACGAATGTCAACTTAATATCAAAGTGATTTACAAGTCTCCCTTCTAATCATCTTATGTGTTTCCTGGCTAGTCTAAGTCCCAAAGAAAATCCTTATTTCTACTTTTATAAACTCTTGGGGAGCACCCTTCTGTTCCATCCCACCACCTGTTTAAACCAAGGGAGGTGATGCCTCCTAACCACTCCTCTGGGCCATTGAGAGTGCTTCTCCCTTCACACCTCTGGCCCCTGGCCCACACCTAGCACTCATCACACTAACAGAGTGAGGTGTGAGTCCGGGGAGACAAGCAGGGTATTTGAAACCCTTCCTTCCCCTCCAGTGTTGGTCACCAGTGGGAAGCACCCGGGATGCTCAGCTCCATGGCAGGAAAGCCCTGTGCTTGAAGGGGCAGGTCCTCTCAAGGGAAGGCTCGCTGTGGCCCAGAGCTACATGGGATAGGGTGAATCTCAAATTCTGGGACACATTATCATGACACGCATTTCCCACAGGCCTGAAGTTCATGGAGAACGTGGCTTCATCAGTAACAAAGAAGACATTTATCAACTGTCTAATATTTTGTGTCATTTCTCAGTTGGCTGCTGGAGACAACATGTGTATAAGTATTGGATCTCCTTAGGCCCCAACATGTATAAAGTAACAAATAATTCTGTGGCTTAAGGTTGGTTCAGGGCGACTGTGTAACAATTCTTACTCTGCTGATTCTTACTTATGCGTATAGGAACTATGGAACCTCCTCAAATATCTTTCATCATAAAACCAGCTTTTCTTATTTTCCTGTTTCTTAGTAATTGCCAAAGACTCTCAAATGATGACTTCACACCAAAGAGCAGCTAAAGTTTATGAGCCCTCTTGACATACCCACTGAGGTAAACACTTTACATGATATCTAATTCTCACAATTCTACAAAGCAGATACGAATGTCCCCATCTCACAGAAGAGGGAATATCTCAAACGAACTGACTCAGGCTCACATGGCTCAGTGGCAGCACGTGCACGCAAACCCAAGTCAAAAAACTACACACCTTCGTATATGTACCAAATCTCCTACGACCAATTAACGCACAGCGGCGGGGTCAATACTCAGGGAACTCAATACACTTCTTAGCTTTAAGGTGCTCCTGAGGCCGCTTCTAGCTGTTTTATAAAATCCCAGCTCACTGGTTTCTAACACTGGAAGAAAAGTCCAAGTTTTCCATTGTTTGCACAACAAGTCTGAAATGTTCACAGTGACATAACAGAATAAAACTAAGATATAAGCAGAATAATTTTTCGAGGAAGACAGACGTAATGGACATTGTGCTATTCTGAAGCATTAAGCAAAGAAATCAAAATAAAATAACTTTGTTTAAACCTTCTATTACAAATAGGTAAATTAAGACTGTAAGAAGGTGCAACAGCGCTACCTATGGCTAAAATGACCTTCCATGTTGCCAGGAAACATGCAACACAAAAATTGCCTGTAGGATCAGAAACGAGAATCAGATAACTAAAAGCTTATGTAGCACATACTGCACTTTGCTTCTGGGGAAGGGTGGGATGTTCAGTATTTAATCTCATATTGCTAATACTCCTGTATATAAACAGAAGTCATTGGCTCATGGAAACTCATCTTAGAAAAGGAAAGAATACAGTCCAGCCACTTTATTTTACAGGAGGGGAAACTGAGACATGGAATCTGTCCTCCTGGCAATCGGCAGCAAAGCTCTCCTAGGCCTCATGTCTTGCACTGTAGCAAAAACCAACAGATTTGTACTAGACCTATATTCATAAAAGTCACGTCTGTATTTTTCCAACAGTAGGTTATCTAAGTATCTTGCAAAATAGTTCTCAAAGAGCCAGGATATCATAAAAGTTTGTTGAAATACAAAAATATTTATTTACATAATAAAACAGCATGAGCTTCATTCTATTATAAAAGTGACATGTCAAATCAATCTTTTGATATTTTAAACCTGTTAAGAGTGCAGGAAAAAAGTCAAAATTTTCTTTAATCACAAAAGAGAGAAGCTTATTCCCTGAAAATGATCAATGTGGATTTTACTAAACTTAATGGATCTGGTCAGAATCCCACGAATTTAAATGTCTGAGTGGATGGTTACACGGCAACATGAATTCTGAGTTGTAACAACACATTGTCTGTGTAAATAATCTTCAAGGTCATCTGATTAAGGCTATTTAACTATTCCCTGTCTCAGTAGAATGATACAGATTTCATTAAAACTTCATACTACACTAAAAAAAAAATGAATCCTTGTTACTTTAAACCATATTCAAATATAACATATATATACATATTGAATATGCATCAGAAATAAGCGACATTCTTCAGTATTCAGAGTTGATACTTCTAAAATATCTCTCATTATTAAGCACCTCTTGGGTTCTTTGTATACAAGGCGTCTAACTCTCACAGTCAGACACTTTAAACGATATTACTCAAATTTCACAAATGAGGAAATGTACTTAAGCCATGAAAACAACTTATATTTTCATCAAAAGGAAACAAAAGAGTAAAGATTTTACTTACAATATTCACTGACAAACTTTCTTCCCTATTAAGGCTACATAAAACCTATTCAGTCTCTGTAAGTATTTCTGTCAATAAGGGCCACTAGAGAAAAACAAGTAACATCATTAGAAGTGGTTGGACTTTCAAAGCCCACTTCTCTTTTGCACTATAATTATTTTTAATGTTTTGTTTTTAGTGCTTACAGAACACTAAAATAAAAAAAATTAACTTTTTAAATAATTACCTGAGAATGCAACATTTGTGAAACTGTACAATTTTAATTTATGCCACTCTGTCTCACATTCTCAATGGTGTCTCTCTTTTGAAGGCCTCATCAGGCTGAGATCACTATAATCGGCCATTTATGGAGTCACAGGTGTTCGGGTAACCACTCAACGGGAGGCTGATTAGAGGAGCAATTAAGAATGCATACTGTGCAGCCTGGGTTCCAGCACCAAGCTAGCCACCGCCAGCTCCGTGTGATTTGGGACAAGCTGCTCCATCTCACAATCCCTCAGCTGCAAAAAAGGAGACACTGATACCAACCCGCAAACACCTGCTATGAAGTAAAACGTGAGGAAAGCATTTTAGCCTTAGGAAGGTGTCCACTCAGAGAGAGTTTGGTCATTATGATGATGAGGATAGCTGTTAATAAATTAAGATAGACCAAAAAGGAGAAATCACCTTAAAGGAGAAACATTTTAAGTCAATGAGCATTTCTTTTTGGATGGATTGCAGAATATTCTTTTGATTTTTTTAATAAACCAAATTTTGTAAACTAATTATAGATTTACAGTTTCATGGACAAGTCTCCAGAAAAAGAATTAGAGGCCTCTAACCTCTGAATACTAAAAAAGTAAAGTTTAAAAAAAATCAAGGGGGAGATAATACCTCATTTGGGAAAGTATGTGCTTAGCATGCATGAGGCCCTCAGTTCAGTCACCATTAACTCCATTTAAAAGCTTTGTTTTTTAAGAAATGGAGAATTAAAGCAAAAAGATGGAGGAATACAGAATTTTTTAGAGACTCATCTCAGATTTATGATTGGGAAGAAACCATCCATTTCTCAGAAGATATCTTGAGAACTATGTAAACTGGATCTGAGATGTCTAGTCTTCAAACATTATTCATGAATTCATATTACCAAGTCTTAAAACTACCTGATAACCCACAGTGGTGATACTGATCTTAACAGCTGCCATCACGGATCGAGCTCCGGCTAGGACTGCTCTGTTCTGACATCTCTGCCCCTGAGGCCTCACCAGGCTGACAGCACTAAATTCGGTCATTCATCAGCATCACGTGTAAGTCCTCCCATTGTGCTCCTCACTCTCCCCTCACCAGCCCCTCTGAGGGAAGCACTGTTATCATCTTCCCCACCCGCAGATAAGGCCACTGAGGCACAGAGACTAAACCAGTTCCAGGTCACACCGGCATTAAAGGATGTCTGTATTTCTGCTGTTTTGCTTTTGACAAAGGAATCTGAGATGTCAATTCAAGGGAGACCGTTAAATAATCAAGTCTGTCAGGTCTTCACCCCAAAGAGCAGATACTATAAATTCCCGATGTAGGATGAGGCTGCCGACATAAACTGACTCAGCTTGAAATTAATATCCAAGATGAAGCAGCGGATACACATAAATATTCACGACTGTCAACTCCACTCACGGGTCTTGGCCCTTCACTGCCTGAACGGGGGTGAAATCCCCACCCGTGTCCGGGAGGGAAGCGCCGCTCTTCCCGGGTTCACCCAGGTTTCACGGGCTATTACTCCCCACAGACTGGCCTCAACGATTAAAAGTTCTCAAGATTTTTACACCATGCAAAACTAAAAGACATTTCTGCAGATGGAGCACTTTCTCAGGCTTAAACCTTTTTTGCCTACACTCAGCAAGGGGGAAAAAAGAAACATGACTCTACAAAGTCTCTGAACCTCACCTCTCACAGGAGTAGAACGGCCACAGCAGATGACTCTTCACATTGCAGGGTGAGAACAAAATAAAGCCGCCCTACAACAGGCCCTCCCAGAGACAGCATCAGCAGTCTTCTGCACACTCACGGTTGTGCAGCCCTCACCACCATCTATTTCCAGAACACTTCATCACCCCAAAACAATCCCCCTGTCATTAGCAGTCACTCCCTAACACCCCTCCACCAAGCCTCTTCCAACCATCACCTACTCTCTGCCTCTGCATGTGCCTATTTTGGGCATTAAAGATCACTGAAATCAACAATATGTGGCCCTTTGTGTCTGATTCCTTTCACTTAACATGCTGTTACCAAGGTTTGTCCATTTTGAAGTGGTATCAGTATCTCTCTCTTTTATTTTTTTTGAAAACATTAAAGATTATTAGAAGGTGGTAATTACTATCAAAAAGAGTAGAGTGGAGCATAAGTGATTGGGTTTCAAAGGGAAAGGGGCGGGTTGAACAGTCAGGGTAGACTTCCCAAAACAGGTGGCCTTTTTCATTTTCCTCTTTTTTTTTTCTTTTTTATTCACTCTTACGTGTGAATAATGTTCCACTTCATGGAGATACTACATTCTGTCCATCCATTCAGCAGCTATGAATGGACAAAGTTGAGAAGAATGAGTGTAAGGGGTGACTAGCAGGGATGGCATTTAAGCAAAGGGCAAGATGTGCTTTCAAAAAAAAGCCAGCAACAGAGACACAAGGAAATTCAGTGCTTTTCTGAACAAAGTGCGTGCTTGTTTCGGCAGGACTTCCGTGCAGGGCTGGGGCAGATATTGGCAGGAATCACGGTGAGGGAGTCACCTGAGAAGACTCCCCACTGCAAGCAGCTCAACCAATTCTCCTCCCTCATCCTGTATTGTTAGAGCCATGTTTCTAGGTTACTGTTATTTCACATAATAGCACTTTAACTGCACATCTGATCATCTCCATCAGACCACATTAACCCCAACCCACAGAAAATCATTCACTGACTGGAGAAGCTCCAAGACATAACGGTGATGGATCAGGGAGTCCTGCAGCATTCCAGCCTGCAGGCACAAACCCCACATGTGCCCTGATGATGTCCAGAAAATAAAATGTATGGAAATATCTCACTGCTGGTACACGATATCTGCCCTCAAATTGTCCCAAAATCATGCTGGCAAAGCACTACTCAACACGCTCACTACAAAAAAAAAAAAAGCTAAGAAGGCAAATTTAGGCTCTACCATTGAAAACCAGCAACCATCACTGCCAGTATCTGAGCTGGAATGCTCCTGACTTTGAAAACCACTGCGCAGTTACTTTTCAAACTTGAAACTCATATATGTATACCACGTAGATGATATTGCAGTAGGATTTTTCTTTTCAAATTCTCCAGTTGCAACATTATCACAAGAAAGTTTATGTTTCAGCTTTAAAAAAAATTAATTGTCCTCCAGTTTGTTAATTTTGAACATATTATTATTTTGTAAATAGAGTTATGCTGCGTATTATAAACCAACTCTTTGATTTCTGCAAACAAGACCTTTATGACCTCACTATTTCACAGCAAACTTTAATGATTCTTTGAGAGGTGGGGCCTAGGGCACTCAGTAACAGCTCTTTAAATACTGACAAGGATGTGCTATTAAGTAATGCAAAGGCTCTAACTCCACATTAGCTCAGAAAGCAAAGAAACTACACCAAACACTTACTTTAACAATTTTATATATTCCTGTTCTTTTGAATATTAAAGTTCTTAAAAGATATGATTTTTTTTGAAAAAGACAACAGCTGTATTAAATTTCCTCTCAGCAAGAAAGCAATCTTTATCAAGAATAAAAACCACTATGGAAATCGAAATCTCAGGACGTTTCTAGCTAAGTAAACATCCAGATCTGGAAACAAACCTATATCCTATCAGATCTCACTCGAACGAGCTCAACAAAGTCCTGGGCTACACTGGAAATTAGCTCTTCTGTTCCAAATGTTGGCTGAGCTAAGATCATCACACAAGGCAGGGAAGGAGAGAAGACAAAAGTCCACCTGGTGGCCTCCATCGGTTTTCTTCCAGCCACAATGTGCCTCTAGGGTGACCCCGCTAACAAGCCCCCATAAGGAAATCTGGCATCCACACTGCCCCTGCCGTCCCCAAGCAGCCCCGACGCCCTTCTCCCAGCCTGTGAATGGTCTTCTAATGACACCCCAGTTGGTGGCACCCACCCCCTCTTCCCCGCTACACACACACACACACACACACAGCCACGGCAGTCTTCCCAAATCACAAATTTGATTACATCACCCCACTTCAAACCCTTCAGAGGCTCCCTGGTGGAGTTCTAGCCCCACCACTGACCCTGCTCGTTCAGCCTCACATCAGTACCCAGGTCCCCAGTGAACTCAGGGGCCCCCTGACCTGCTCCTACTTGACACTTGCCTCCAAGATTATTTTGACTGTTTCCCAAGGAAGACTTCCTTCCCTCCAAACTCCTCAATTTGTTCCCCTGTTCCTAGAACATTCTAGGCTAAGTCAACTTCTGACAATGCTAAGATCTCAAGAAGCAAATATATTTTGCTTACTAATGTGGCTACACACTCCATCCCCTAGACTCACAGTAGTGCACGTGTTATGAATAAATGAATGATGGGGTGGGTCTCAAAGGGACAGACATACCTGCTCTCGCCTGTCCCGACCCTTCTGTCTGTAGAATATCACAAGCAAAACCAGAAGTACCTTTCCTGAAGGTCACTTTCTGATGACACCCTTCACTGTCTATTATGTCAGTTCTAGAAAAACCCAAATTCTTCCAAAGCCGTACACCCCGGACACTCTCCAGTGTCCTCCCCAGCAGGGGCTCCCTCCACCCTGGACCACACAGGGCACTCTCCCCGGGTCCCCACAACAAAAGCCTGCAGGCCTCTGCCTGGGCTGCACCTGTGACCTGAGCCACATTCTTGACTCCTTCTCCTGGCTGACTCTTACTCTGTCCTCACAACTGAATGTAGAGCCCATTTCTTTCAGGAAGTCCTCTCTGATAATGTCCTTTAGGTCTTGGCTGGGCTCTATGTATAGCAGCAGTACATGGTGATGAACTGGGACTTTGCCCACTACGTTGAGACCACGAAATCTTGGGGGCCACATGGGAAGGAGTGAGAGATTACAAGAGGGGTGGGGAAAGCAAAAAGCAAAAATCACAGCCCAAGTCCCAAATTCAAGGATACTTTCTCAGGAAAAAGTATAAACTATTTCACACTTGTGCAATTTGGCTCCTATTTTTGTGGCTTGTGGACAGCAAGAACTTGGTGTTCTAGTCCAAAGCCCAGATTGCATGCAAATAAATGTATGTATTCATATCCAAAGGAAACCAGAGATGCTCAACAACAGTTTGCAGTTAGAATTGAAAAGAACTTTGATAAAGGCAATCTCTCTCTTTCTCTCTCTTCTTTCTTTTCTGGCATCATATAATTTTAGAAGTATTTGCGTGACTAAGAGGTGGCTACAGCCCGTGATTCTGCGCTGGAGTGTTTGGGGCTGAGGAAGCCCAGATCATATTCACTGTGTAAACGCAATCACACCAACACACTGACAGGAGCCCTGGTGGTGGAGCTGATGTTCCAAAGCGGGCAACCATATGTTGTAAGAGAACTCTAAATAGAAAGTAAGAAATGCAATGTTCTGTACTAAATAACATTTGTTATATGGGCCATTAACTGATTGTATATCTTGACTAATGAAACCCAAAAATAAATTGTCAACGTCGATTTTCTTCATCTGACCATTTTCTGCTAACTTTGGATATTAAACCCTGACTCCATAAATAAAGCTCAGCCTTATGCTGCAGCACAGCTACATCCCATGGAAGAAAGCAGATCAAGGGAGAAATGCAGAGTTTCCCTTCAGAAGCTGCTAAGTCTGGTTTTGCACCTGTACGTCATTTGCAACCACGTCATCATCAAAGGAGTGACACCTTACATCTGTGGGGTGAAAAGCACTGCGGTGCTTCAGAATCATCAAAGAATACTGAGCTTTGTGCAACAGTCCTGAGGCACTTAAATTGCACTTTTTTTGAAAGGTTCCAAAAGTGATCCATTTCACCATTCCAGGTACAATAGGGAAGTACTGGAATTAGTAGAGAAAACACGCCCTTGAAGTCTGACAAGGCCCTGCTTGAATCCTGCTACAGCATTTACTAGCCGCTAAATGAACCAATTCCTTAACCCCTCTGAGAAGGCTTCCCAATCCACAAAAGGGGGCTGCCACCGCCCACCTGGGAGGCATGGATGTGAATGCAACACGCAAGTAGGGCGGCCGACTGGTACCTGACACGGGGCCTGGCTAGTTTATCTCTGCTGACCTTCTCCCCCTTTAAAGTTGCACTGTTCCCCCAGTAAGGATCAAGCCCCCGGAACAAACTGCCCGTATCTTCTGTGTATCCCCGGATACATGCCTTATGATTAGGAGGCCAGAAAAACTGCCTCGTCCCCAGTCACTATCAATGTTCTTAAAAGTCTGGGTATTTTTAACTGTATTTTTCAATGAGACTATTCCAGAAATTTCCAAGCACCATTTTCCAGGTTGGCTCCCCTCCCAGCGCCCATCCATTCTCACCTCAGAAACTCTGCATGATTGCTTCTGTTCATGGGAAAGCGAGTCCGGTAGGGTGGGGACTCCCAAGGACTCCCCCCCTCACAGGTGAGTGTGACTACCTTCACCCCACTCCGACTCCAGCTTCTGAGGATTCTCCCCTCCCAGACCCTGCAGCCTCTGCAGCTTCCCAAGACACACACGTGGCCACGACCCTCCCTTCAGATTTCTTCCTGGCTGGCCCTGCCCTCCCCCCGGCCCCTTAAAGATAAATGGCTTTTGTCTGAAAATCGCAAACGCCGCTGACTGACACACCATAGCTGCATGGTCTGGGCTTTCCTCCAACACAGGCCCAGCCCCGCCCTCCCTCAGCCTAAGTCTGCACCTCTCGAGATGATCTAATTCACATGCAAGGCTGTGAACACCAGTTAAGAATGACGACTCCCAACGTGAATCTCCAGTCCGGCTCCTTCACCTGAGCCCCAGTCTCATAGACACGAGTGCCTCTTTGAAGTCCTAACTTGAATGACAAATGGCATCTTAAAAATGACAAATGTCCACCATTTACTCTGGAATTCGAATCCTGGCAGGTACCTCCCAGGCTCCACATTTTAGTAACAGCCCCAGAACCCACCTAGTTGTTTGAGGTCACATTCAATTTCCACTGTTCCCTCCCCCAAGCCCTGCCCTGGAATCAGTCCTATTTTTTCCATTGCTAAGCCCATATCAAGTCTGGTTCTGCAGGGACAACGGCCGGAACCCTAGAGGCTCACAGCATGGTGCACTGAGTCACAGTCCTCCGTAGGGAGCTCCCTGGAGAGGGAGGCATCTCCTGGCATGGGTCACCTCAAAAGGCACTGGATTCTCACAAAGGAGGCCCAGGAGAAGGGACTCAAGATTCTCCCGTGGTCTGAGCTTTGAAGGGCCCGAGGTCTGGGGGAGCTCCTAATTAGCAGACACAATTGCCAGTGAGCAGATGAGGATGGAGGATCCCAGGAAAGTCTGTTCTCAATCCGACCTCTGGACTCTCGGGAGCCACGGGAAAGGCCTGTGTCCAGAGCGCAGCCCGGCCATCACAGATCCCAGCCTGCATTTGCCAACCCGGACAGCCTGGACTCCATCTACTTGCGACATTTACTTCTATTCTGTTCCCCACCCAGAATGGACTCATTCAGATATTCTGGCCTGACTCAAGCGAGGCAAATTCAGTGAAAAATGAAGTGTCCGCTTTTGGACCAGAACATGAAAGGAGAAACAAGGCCTCATGGACAGCATGATGGTGGTGGCGAAACCCTTCCCCCGGGTGAGATGAACCAGGGTAGGGGTGAGAATGCAAGTTCCTAGGTCGGCCAAACCATCTTCCTTCACGGTTGACTGGGGTGTTGGAGACTCACTACCGCAAACTAATGACAAGGCCGACAGTGGTGGACGTCAGCTGCAACAGGCACGGAGACAGCTATTTACTGCCACCATGGGTTAAAAGTAAAGGCCGGGGCAGGGAGGCCTGCACGGCTGCTGAGGCAAACCACAGACCTGGCTCTGCATGCCCACTGGCTGAAGCAGAGAGGAAGCTACGGTCCCCTTTAGCAGTCCTTGTGTCCACCAGACCCAGGTGAGCCAGCTAGTTAGGAGAAGGCCATGTTGTCCTGATACTCAGAAAAACAAGCCTCGTAAAGGGAACAAAAGAGTGGCATGGATTTTAGACACAATTCTGCCCCTTTATGAAGGCAAAGTAAAGTTAATGGCACGGGGAAGTTGAACGCAAAAAAAAAATTAAATAACAAAATGATGACTGCTTCCTCCAACAGCGTCCCCTGCAGCCGCTCACCCCCGAGCCGGCCACATCCCCACCAGGGACCACCGGCCAGGAAGCTCCGTCACTCACGTCACGCACGTCACGCACGTCACACAGTGACAGCCAGGAACCACGTGCCGAGCACGTTTGTATAAAAGCAGGAATGGAGCAAGATCCTGCAGACTTTGACTTTCCAAGTTTAAATACTTCATGAAAAGAATTCCTCAGCAGCTGCCTAAATCAATTCGCATCTCACTTTTTCAAAACATTCAAACAAATTTAATAAGGGCGCTTTTGTCACCAAATATAAGGAGGACCAAAAAGGTTCCTCAAAGCAAGGATTTTAACAGGTATCAAACTCCAGTGGGTGATGGGCTAACAAGACAAATATTCCAAAAAATTAGAAAATAAAAAGATGACTAGGATAATACATGGATCAAGGCAGCTGTTAAGTTTTTGCTTTTTAAAGAGATGAAGACAGTACGGAGGGAAATCTGGCTATTTCAAATGCAGGGTGTGAACAGCCCACATTTTCAGACGCAACAACATGCTCACTGGGCAGTACAAGAGAAAAAGGAATAAAGAAAAAGGAAAAGAGGAACAAGAGAAAATTAGAAACACACAAGAACAAACATGATTTTCACAGCATGTACAAGATTTACGTGAGTGTGTGAGGCCAGGGACGCGGGGACGATGGGACCCACCCTCACCTCCTGTTCCAGGGAAGGCAGGGGCCTGAGGGGAGTGGTGCTGCCGGGGGACCCCAACGTGGTCAGCACCCCTAACCAAAACTCCACCTACATGCGTCTAGGCAGCTTTAGAGCTACAAATTTTGGTGGCATTTCAGGCTCGACAGTTGTACTCACGCCCACCAAGAGTAGCAGGAGAGAATTAGTCTCCTCTCCTGCGCCAAAGCATTGTTTAAAAAATTAATGACTGTGGAATAGTAAAAGCAACAATGAATTAAAAGAGACTGGAGGAGAATGTGCTTGACCCGAGCTCACTGGCCGCGTTATCTCATTGACGTTCAGATGCTGGCTGTGCCCTTATGATACCAGAACAGACAGGCCCACAAGGAGGGAGTTTTAATGCGCTGCTGTATTTTGATGCCGGAAGCCATGCCTGGTACACGAGGTTCTTGGTAAACAATGGTGACAGTGTCAGCCACTATGGGCTAAGTACACATCCAGCTACTAAGCCAAATCCAAAGGGCAGACTTCAAAAGGCAAAAACAAGCTGACATTCTCTGGTGGGTTTGTAGACTCAGAGCCAAGCAGTTGCTGAGCAAAAATGTCACCAGTACCTCCTATGACAAAAGACGAGGCACTGGCCAGGGGACTGGGGCAGGGCTCCAGGCTTCCACTGCTCACCCACCAGCCTGTCCATGGGGAGAAGATGGTCGCTGCTTATGTTGCACTGATGTACCTACCTTGAGTAATGCCTGAGGCCTCAGCAGGAGGTGACATGAGAGGTGAACAGAGCCAGCCTCAGTGTAGCACAGTGCTGGCAGCTATTCCTTCAGCAGTGTCCAGGCTCATAAACATGCCAGCTCATCTCCAAGAAGCAGAACGGGAGTGCGGGCATGTAGATCACAGGGCCCTGTGTGGACAAGTACAGATCATGGTCACAACATGCCTTGCCCCTTCCTTAAGCCATAGAGGTATGTTCGGGAGGAACAGAAAATTCATCCAGAGCCCGCTAGGTGGGCTCTCACAGGTGGAACTTGGGTACCCTTTGCCTCTCACACACAGGGCTTGTCTGGACATTCTTTTTATCAATTCTCTAGCATCTTATCCTCCAACTTACCAACAACCAGAAAGTAGGATCTGATCTTAGGTAAGTTCAAGAATCACAGAGCACCGCCTCCACAGCGGGCCAGGCAGCACGTGCCAGGTCCTCCGACCGTCACCTGTGGGACCGCCATGAGCACCTCCAAACTTAAGGCCCGAGGCCGTAGGCCGGGGGGACACAGCTTCCCTCACTCTCCACAGGAAAGGGGGACCACCTGTCGGCAAAGGCATCTCACCCTATTCTTCCCGAGGAACAGCACGATAGATACACGTGGAAACAGAGCAGAAGGTGGGGGTTAGGCAGCCCAGAAGAGCTCCTCTGTATTTCCGAGGCAAAGTGGGGCCGTTGACTTAATCACAGGGAAAAAGTGAGGATGAACATTTCCCTGCTTTGTCCCATACTTCATGATACGCCTTTCCCTGCATAAGGAGTTCATTCGGAAGTCCCTGGTGGTGTTTCTGATGTCCTAAATTGGCATGCTGGCTGTCAGGCAGGAAGAGAGGGCCTGAGCCAATCAAGTTCTGGGCCTGGGAGGCAGCAGACACTGGCTCCATCCCCAGCTCAACCAGCGCTGCCTCTCGGGATTCAGCATCTCATCTATAAGCAAAGGGATGAGACTGTCTCAGGACAGGCTGCCCAAGAGAAATGAAATGGGAGCCATGTAAAGGAAGTTTCCCAGTTGCCACAATTAAAACGGTAAACAAAGAAACAAACCAACAAACAAAAAAAAAACTAGAAACTGATTTTAAGAACAGATCTTACTTAATCTACTGTATGTAAAATTCTATTATTTTGACATGTAATCAATATAGGAAGTAACAAGATAGTTTATATACTTTTACTAGACAAGCCTCAGCGTCTGATGAGCATTTGACCTACAGCACATCTCAGCTCAGAGCAGCCTCCTCCCCAGCTCTCCTAGCATCAGTGGCTGTGGCTACTCTATTGGACAGCAACTCCAGGGGTCCCATCATGGTCCTGGCTGAAAAGCGGGATTAAGTGTCCACACTAACCCTAATAGAATCTCTCTGAAACAAAGGCAGATTCACTTTTAAATGTCTGTAAACCGGCGGGCTGCACCTCCCTCCCCCCTTGGCTACAAGACAGCTCTCTTCCTTGCTGATTCCTTTCTGGATGTAGGGAACCAATCCGGCACACAGCCAGGGTGGACTGGCCTCCAGGTACTTACCTGCTGTCTGTGTCCAGTCCCATGACGTCCTCCTTCTCAAACGGGATGTAGACGAGGGGGATCTTGTCCTCAGACTTCTTGGGGGACCCTTCCAGCCACTTCGACTTGGGCAAGATGAAGAGTGACTCAATGAAGTCTTCGACCCTCTTCTCCACCACCCTGCAGTCCTCGTAGTTTGAAGGACAAGTCAGTGGGTGGCTGCTCGGTTACCTTCCCATGCAGCACAAAGACAAAGAGCTGAGAGTCATTAAGCGTGGTGCCATACAGCTCGTCTGCATGTGGAGCTTCTCGAAGGCCCTGGCCGAGACACAGTCGGTAATGGTGACAAGGCCCACGACATTGCGGTGTGTCTGGAAGCCGCTCCACCCATTCTCAGGCACATAGTGGTAATTTTAGTGGATACAGAATGCCCACTGGGGGCCACAATGGCTGATATGGCTATCCAAGGAGATTCGCTTATTGATGCAAAAGAAATTCTCCTCTGAGATGATCCCCATGGGTTGGACCACAACGGGAAGGGTCTGGTGGTCCTCAGCACACTGCACGAAGTCAGGGATGCTAATGTTGCAGGCCCTGCCGACAGGGGAGAGGAGATTGAGGTACATACTCTGCTGTGGGCTGCAGGCCCATTTGGGTGGCGGTGACCTGGTGTGTACCAGCCAGAAGGCAAGGGAAGCCAAAGCAAATCTGGGGGTACAGTTTGTCCTCAGAATCTGCACATGGCTACCGTAGCTCGGATCACATTACCCAGCTTTTGGTCTAGGCTTCCTGCCCCTGCAGAGAAAGGTCATTTCTTATTTTCTGTTTCCAAACAACTAGCAAGGCCCTAATGCAAACTCACTGCTCAAGAATGCTAAATAAAGAAATGAACAAAGGATCTGCTTTCCCCAACCCCCTTCAGCAGAAGATAAAGAAAAGGACTACAGTAGGATCAAAAGATCTAGATTTATGTCCAATATATTTGAATCCCTAAGTTTCATAATAATGGATAGGAAAACTTGCCTTGGGAAAGAGGGTACAATTCAGTGGTAGAGCACATGCTCAGCATGTACAAGGTCCTGGGTTCAAACCCCAGTAACTCATTTTAAAAAGTGAAGTAAATAAATACACATAATTACCATCCTCAAAAAATATTTTTTCACTCAAAATTCAAAAAACCCCTTGCAATTGAAAAAACATTGTAAACTTGACTATATATCAATTTAAAAAAATCCTTGGCTTACAAGAATATATCTGGATTAAGGAAGTTTGCAAATGTAAAATGCCTAGGGTACCACCTGCAGAAAAAGTGGTGACTGTGCAAATTTACTATCGCTCCTTTATGAGCTATATTTCCTTTGGGGGGATTATAACCTCTCAGAGCTAATTTTCTCAGTTTAAAAAAAATAAACGTTACCTCATTCTCAGTACTGCTGAAGAATCAGATAACCCTATGAAAGCATCTGACCCACAGAGGTTTCTCAATAAATGTTTGTTGAATGAATGAATAAACAAGCAAAGTGAATGCTGCTCCCTGCCACAGACCATCATAATGGTACTGCCTGCAAATCTCAAGCTCACGTTCCTTCCATCTCGACACTAACCATGTGGGTGACTTGGGCAGGCCTGAGTGATTCTCTAAGCCCCAGTTTAATCGTGAATAGAAATGAGGGCAATAATGCAAACCTCAAATTGTTAGTGAGACAGTAATGAATTGTACCCCAACTTTGCACGATGGAACCATTCAGGAAAACTGGGCAAAGTGTCCATAGGCCCTCTCCATATAATCTCTTACAACCACATGGGAATCTACATTACATCTCAAAATAAAATATTTAATTTTTTAAAGAGGTTATTGAGGTTAAGTGAGCTCACTGTCTCAAATAAGGGACACACAGTATAAATGGGACAATGCCCAGCCCATGAGATACACTCAGTTAATATTCCCACTGAACCCACTGGTACCTCCAACTTCAGAGCACAAGGATGGGTCCTCGTGGCAATAGGCCACTGCACCTGAAGCTAAGAAAGCTAACAGTGCCCACTTCCAAGAGCCCCTGTCACCACCATTTTTATAATTTTCTATTTGCAATTTTTTACTTTTTATTAAATAGAGACTCCCAAATGCATAGCCTTCACCTGACCAGACATCATGATGGCAGCCCTTCAAAACCTGACCACAGAGATCATGAAGGCAGCCCTCCTTGGTGAAACAATAAAATGAAAAGCCATTTCCACAAGACCTCTGTGTAAATCTACTAGGGAACTTCATCCTGGACTGATGAAGAGGACTGGGAATTTGGGGGAAGTCTGGGGCAAAGAGAACTATGGGCCACCTGTCCCACGATGGACTTTAGACTCAACCTCACCCTCCAGGAACTTCAAAATACAAACCGACACAGTGCTAAGGACAAGATTTTTTTTTTTAAATCCCTGAAACCCTAGCATGTCTGTTTCTACCGAGACAGAAATGGATTCTGTGTATAATGTTTCACTAAAGCCCTAAAATATTATCACCCCAACTTGACACATTAAGAAACTGAGGTAGAGAATTTTATCACATTGTACAAGATTAGAGAGAGGCCATGTCAGACACTGTATTTAAATCCAAGCCCCTGCTCCAATGCTCACACTAGAAAGTGTGACATACTGCCCCTTTCCTGCACTCTCCCTGCAATAAATCTCTGAAGTCTTTTCTGTGCCACCTGGAATCACAGTCACATCAATTTTCCACAAAGAGCTATGTCACTCCTTGGAGGATTTATCAAAATCTAAAGGGTTGGTTTGAGAGGAGAGATTTGCATTTTCTGTTTCTCAAAGGGACCATGGCTTTAAAAGAAACTGAAAAGCGCTTATGTAGTCTAAGCCATCATTGTGCAGAGAAAGAAACGGAGGCTGAGAAGAGATGAGGAAAGTTCCTTATTAACAAATATTCCCTCAGCGCAGCACCAAGCCAGCCCTGGGCACTTCTGTGGGAGGATCTGGGAGTCCAAGGAGAATGAGTGTTAGAAAAAGGAAAGAGAAGAAGCATACAAGGCCCTGTCTCTACACCACCATACCATGAAATTCCACCAAATTACCCAGTGTGGGTGCAGCCAATATTAAGGTGGGCTAAACAGGTTATAGAAACCTGGAATTCTCAACCATAGTGGAAATTCCAACATTTACTGTGCTTTTTTCCCAGTTCAAGCATCAACTCAGTGGGCACTCTGTACCAGGGACTACACGAGGCCTGGAGTTCTCCCAAATACAGATCTCTATTACCACATGTGCAAACCACATAAAGTCCACCAGAAGAAAAGTGCCCACAGATAAGATGGAATTACTGAAACTGAAAGCAGCCAAAGAGCATATATTACTAGGAAAAATGGTGCTCCCTGAAATGGACTCATGGACATAGAAAGCAAACTGTGGTTAGCAGGCAGGAAAGGGAGGATTAACAGATACACAGTAATAAATATAAAATAAATGACAGGAACCTACTATATAGCACAGCGAACTATATTCAATTTCTTGTAATTAGTTGTACTAAAAGCAATCTAAAACATATATATATACATATGCATATGTTTATAACTGAATCTGTGCTGTACACCTGAAACTAACATTGTAAATTGACTACACTTCAAAAAAAATTAATTTAAAGAAATAAGTAAAAATAAAATCAATGCCATTAAGACAAAATAAAAGAACACTCAAATCCCCTTAGCTGTAGGTTGTGGAGATTTCTGGTTGCAAGCACCAAGTCCACTGGATCACTCCAGCACTGGCTCTCACTCTTTCTGACCATCAGAGAATCACTTGGCTTCACTGAGGTTACTTTTCTTTTCTGTGAATTGTTACAGTTGCAACTAATGATGTATAGAACCTCATCATTCACAAGCCCAAAAATTAGTGAGGACTTCCCATGGGTCAGGCTCTGGACAGATAAAAAGATAGGGCCCCAAATATATTCATGGGTAGAAGAAGTTTATGCCATAACGACATTAATTCTTCCTGATTTGATAGACAGATTCATTGCAATTCTGATTAAAATTCCTACCAGATTTTTCATGGAATGTAGCAAGTTAATTTATGGTCAGGAACAGCCAAGAAACTTCTTTAGAACCACCACTGGGGAGGGGTGGACAGGTCATTCATTTCCACTGATCTTTCTGAAGTGATGAAAACGTTCTGGAATAATAATGGTTGCACAACTGTGAATATGCTAAAAGCTGCTGAATTGTAACATTTAAATGGATGGACTTCATGGTGTGTGAACAAAATCACTATAAAACGGTTATATGAAAAAATATTTCTTGACAATTATTTTTCCTTTTATTCCACTTGTCTGCCCCACAATTTAAGAAAAACAAAAACCAAAACAGACCAAACTGTGCCAGGAGCTCTTTTGCACTTCAATGTCCCTGGATCTCCAACGCCTCTGGTGGTGCTGTTCCTGTACACACACTAGCTGGGCTGGTCTAGTTAGGGACTGTAACTATCTTTTGAAAATCGGCGGTCACACGTTTCACCCTGGGAGAGGGAAAGAAGGAGGATGTCACAGCCTCATGCCTTCAGCTCATTTTTAACTGAACCAAGCCCTGCTTTCAACACTGTAATCCCTCGCACTATAAAAACACATGACATCAAGAAGCACTGCCATCATAACACATGAAAGTGTTCAAGGTACTTACCTGGGGCAGAAACACTGAGGGAGGTGACCGAAGCTAGCTCAGCACTGATGATCCCTTTTCCCGACTCCACCAGGAGAAGCTGGGCATTACAGCCTGAGGCTCTCAGCCCAGGGAGCAGTGCCCACGCCACTGAGCTGGTCCTCAGGGAGCGGGAAAGGGAGAGCAGTGCAGCCCCGGGGTCGCGGGGCAGGGAAAGCGGGGGGGGGGGGGACACGGGCTGCAACTCCGCTAGGAGGCCAGCCCCAGCCCCACCCGCCCACCCCTTCCAGGTCCGCAGACCACGCCCGCCAGGGTCACAGCCCGCCCAGTGGTTGGGACGGGCCGGCGGCCAAGTAGAGAAAGCCGGGATGAGAGAACTCGCGGGTGGGAGAGGGGAAGGGGACGCCAGCCGCGGACTGAGGGGAGCCCGGCTGGGTGAGTAGCGGCAGGGGCACACCTGGCCCTGGACAGCTGTGGCTGGGGCGCCAGGGCAGGTGGCGCGGCAGAGGGGTCTGGCCGGAGCAATTCAGCTGAACACAGGCTGACTGGCGCCCTGGGGGTCTGTGACAGGAGGACCACCCTCCTGCAGCCGCCTGACCCCTTTCCCGGGAGCCCCCCACATTGCACTTCCACAGCCAGAGGCCCCGGCTCCAGGTAGGTGCCAAAGGCCTACCGGGCAACAGAGCCAAGAAGCCTTTGGGCCAATCCCCGACTCGGAGTTGGAGCTTCCAACCAGTGGTCCAGCTGGTACCGACTGCGCATGCGCAGGAGGGCCAGCGATCCTTTGTGTTCTGTGAGGGAAGGTGGGGCAGCAAGGGAGGGAGAAGATGGGAGCGGGTGCAGAGGACGGGAAAAGTGGGGGGAGACAGATGGACAGGAGGAGCAGAGAGATGGGAGGGATCTGGAGAGGGGAGGGTCGTAGAGGAGATGGAGAGAAAAAGCTTTACCTCTGGGGCACCCCGAAGGAGGCTGCACACCTGCCTCTGTACCCTTCTGTAACCCTTCAAGGCCCGCAGCTCAAGTTTTACCTCCCTGATCCAGCCCTCCATTGGATGCTTCTGCAGAACCCCTACGGGTATCACACCCTTTGCCCCCACAAGGAGCTGGGTTTTCTGTTGCTCTGGGAACAAAGCACCCTCAGGTGTTGTCGCTCAGAACTACCTTTGGAAGAGTACATATTCCCCTTTTACACGCTGGGAAACAGGGAGGAAGGATCTCTGCCTTAGCTCCACTCTCCCAGGTGTTGGGTTGGCGGGGAGCGTTGTGGTACAAGATCAGAGCCCCAGACGGAGGAGACTGCCTGAGTGTTGATGCATAGTCCCCATCCCTCCTGGGTAAACCACACCCCACCCTAGTGGAACTATCAAGGGCTCACAGTAGTTCCCTGGGTTTGGGAGAGCTGTACTCATGTGAAGGAAAAGTCCAGCTGGGCTAGAAAGCTAAGTCACAAATCTTAGTGTGATAAGTGTCAGTTTACTGATCTAAATTCTGCTGGGCTAACTCGTAAATCTGATGTATAATGTCAGTTTATTGAGCTAACAAGCTAACTCGTAAATTCAAGCTCAACAAGTGTCAGTAACGTGATCTTTTACAAATTGATAAGTTCCAATGTACTGATTCCTTGTGTTTTGTTCTTTAAGCCTTATTGGCTAATACGCCCTTACTTGTAATTAAGCCTTTAAAACCTCATGTGCATGTCTTGCAGGTGCTCAGAACTTCGGAGCAGAAGCCCCTCTGAGACCGCTGGCATAAAAAATCCGAGAACTCCAACAATTCGAGTGGTGCTTGTTTCTTGGTTAGGCTGTTTCCATAACCCTCAGCTCCAGTGCCCAGCTTTCTAGGTAGATAGGAGTGTTACCAAGTCCAAATTCATTCTCCTCAGTGCAGGACAGGCCAATAAGTTGGGAGACCAGGTGTTGGGGCATGGAATAGCAAGTTTCTGTAGACCTAGATGGCAAACTAATGTCATGGAAAACCATCTCCCCAAGTCCCAATTCAGGCCCTTTTCTATGTGCTTGGTTGTTGCAAACTTCTTGGTGTAGGAATTCCTTCTTGTAAGAATTCTTTGTTCTTGCAGCTATCTGCCTGGGTCAGATCCCTGTAAATCTCCAACAAAACAAACGTTTTTTTTCTATTCTGCAATTTGTTATCTTTTTATGAATGAAATAGTGTTAAATATCCTTAAAGGCCAGCGCCTTCAGAATAGGCTCTCCTGTATATTTTAGGCTCTAAGCAACATTGTTTTACAAGCAAGATGAATCCTAGGAGACAGAGGACAGGGTTAAATTCAAAGGAACAGATCTAATATGGAGTCAGATTTGTTCTGTTCTATTATCTGGGCAGAAGCCACTTGAGGATTTAAATCCCTTTAAGTTAAAAAAAAAAGTTTAAAGGAATTTACATACATAGGTAGGAATGTGCAAAGCATATCTGGAAAAGCACCAAAAGGATAGTAAACAGTTGCATCTCCAGAGAGGGCTGAAAGAAGAGAGGTTGAGGGAAAACATCTTTCACTTGTGTATTTTTGTGCTCTGTTTGAGTTTTTTTTTTAACCATTTGCTTGTATTTCTTTTTCAGTTAAAAAAATATGTAATGGAGCAAAGGAGTAACTAGCTTAGCAAATACAGCAGCCATGGAATCACTGAGTCATCACTTTTGATTTAAGCCAGAAAGCATTTATTGACTCTCTCCAATGTGCTCAGTGCTGTTTTAAGACTTCTTTTATTATTATTATTACTATTATTATTATTATTATTATATGAAATTATAACATGGTATACCACACCCTGCCCATGGCTGGCAGAAAACCAACTGAGTTTTTATTGAGTTGTTTTCCAAGGAGTATAGATGTGTTATAAAAAGAACACATATTCAGGGCAAAACAGGCGGAGTGCTTTTCCAGCAGGCCAGACAGCTATGAAGGGTTTTCAATAGATGCGCCCAGAATCTGAGAGACACGGCCACTAGGACACTACAAAAAGCTGTCCAAACTGCCTTCTCCATGGCACTACTGAAATAGGAAAGAATAAATCTGACTCCATATTTGATCTGTTCCTTTGATTTTAATAAAGCCATGTTAATATGCTCCGGTCTTTTCATGGGTTATGATGTCACAGAGGAGATGGACAGGTCAACAAGGAACCACTCTGCCGTGATCACAGAGCCGGGGAAATGGGTGGGCTGCAAAATGTATGACGCAGCCACAACTGTGCCCGTGCTTCTAGGCAGGTACACAAAGTCGCTTCGACAAGGTGTCAAACACTTGTGCCCACGTCCTCATCAACAGACATGTATTAAAGAGAAATGGAAACATATAAAAGGCCAATATCCTTTCTGGGTACACTGTCCAAAGAGCAATGTCTCAGTTTAACAACTGGCCATCTCGGTTCCCTGGGATTCATTCTTTGAGAACCTTAAAAACCACTCCTCTGTCCTCAAGAAGTGCTGCATATTTGTCCTATCTTTGGCTCAGGGATGGAGCACGTTCAAGTGAACTTTAATGTCTGCAAAGATTTGATTGTTTTTCTCCGGGTTCACTTGTCCAATCCAAAGAGGCCTGAGCTAAGTCCATCTTCCGTAAGATCTATTCCCTCCAGTGACAGCTCATTGAGCCTGCAATTAAAAGCCAAGTGAACAAGACTGTCCTCAGCTAAAAATTTCACCCACCCTTCACTGTTTTCTTAATCTCCTCTCCTGGCTAATTTCAACAGACTAACACCTCCCTCCACCAAGATACCCAACTATGTCATTTTGTCTCCCCAAAGAGAAAGTAAGTTCCATAAAACAGTAGACAACTACATAGTCACCTCTGAATTCCTAGCTTATAGTAATGTCAATAAATAGAACTATGATTATGGCTACTTTCCTTTAAAACCTTTGTGGTTATTTGAATGAGACTTTGGAAGAGAGGTGTTTGTGGTCCAGTATCTTGATCCACAGGACTCTGGAGGCCTTTCTCTGAATGGATGTTCACTGATTCATTCAAAACACATCTTCTCAATCAAGGACTAGCTGTGCTATTCTGCCAGGAGTTTGTGGTCACTCTCATGCCAGAACAGCTTTAAAATATATCCTTACTTTGGATTTGTTATTTTTCCCCTCTTCCAACAAAATTGACTTTCCTTAATTTCTTGCCTTGAGGAATATTTTTTTCCTATTTCACCATTTATTTAACCAGGATTTCAGGATGGGCTTGGCCGATAATATGATCAGCCATCCAACTCCCAGTGTGAGAGGCATGGGGCTCCCCTCCTGCACCCCTGTCAAGGCAACTCAAAATCAGTTCAGGAGCCAACCGGCACCCCAGGGCTTCTAAGGCTCGTGTATCTCCCAGAATCCCTGCTTTCTCGTTTGTCTTGGCTTCTGAGGATTTTCCCTCACTTTCTTGACAATTTGTTGTGCAGCTTGAAAGATGAAGAAGGAAGGTTTTATTTCTTAATCAGCATTTTAAGCAACTTGTGTAATAAAGGTTTTCACGAGTTTCTAGAAACCTCCAATGCCAAGACAGAAAACACACTAGATTTTTTCTAATTTTAGCTCTCATGTGCATTTTTAATTTGGTTTTGTTTTCTTAACTGTTAACAGATATTTTTTAATTAAAAAAAAATAAGGCCCCAAATAGGATAGAACATTGAAGGGGAAACAAAATTAAAGGGCAAAGACAGAAAAATGATAAGTACTCTACAAAGTTAATAGAATACATACTCTGTGGATCAGATCAGCAATTCTCAGTAACAGCTAATTGAAACATGACCATGATGTAAAATATCTCTCCTGTCAGGACATGGCCAACAGAAAATAGAATTAAAACAACAAACAAATATCCTAAGTCTGGGCAGGTATAGAAGTCTACTAGCTAAATGTGTCTTCTTCTGGAAAAGAGGGAGACTCACCAGCTCTTTTCAGTGGAGCCTGAGCCCAGGGGAGAACAGTGAAGTGAGCTCTGTAAGTACCCAATTAGCAAAGTGAGTGATGAATAAAGAGACGTGAGCTTTGATGACAGACATGATACTACTATTGATTTGTCCTGTAAAGTATGTCTTCACGTCCAGTGATCAATACTTTGGCGTCCTCAGGGGTTGAGATTATAGGAAAATGCACAGCCCGGGCGCAGACCTCCTGTTTGAGCTCGTGACACTGCACTTAGATGTCTCAAGGGCCCCTCCAACTCCACCTGGAAAGAGCTGACCTCACGGTGCTCCTCCCATAGCCGTCCTGCCCAGGGCCCCTGGTCAGAGGGTAAGGTCTCCCTGTGTCTCACAACTCAGGCCCATCACTCACAGATGTGAATGGACCCCTCTTTCAGGGCCCAGATATCCTCAGTCACCGAGTCCCACCACCCTCACCTGACCTACAAGGTACTCACTGGCACTCAGCACTGACTCTGTGCTGGAGACCACACTGCACACTGTGCACACGTTATCTCACTGGATCTCCACAGCAGTCCTGGGAGGTTGGTACATCACTGCTTCAATTGATTAGATAAATTGTTTCACTTCCTTGAGTGTGTCATCCAAAGTGACACGGCTACTGAGCCACAAACCTGGGACTGAAAACCACTTGAAAACTGAACACTGCTACACCTCGCAGCCACCCTACTCTGACTCATCACATCACCTCCTGCCAAGCCTTCTAAATGTTTCCAAGCATTCTACAAGACAAAAGTGAACTACTAGGACACCCCACTCCCCTACTTAAAATCTGTCAATGACGGTCCACTGCCCTTAGGTGGAACTCCCACCAGGCCTGAGCACAGCCGAATGACCCGGCATCCGCGTTCCCTGCGCAGCCGCGCCACCTCACCCACCACGTAGCTCTACACGTGCCGTGTCCAGGACAGGGATGCTGACTCCGTACAACCCAGGGCTTGTCTCATTCGAACAATCATTACCTTCTTCAGTGATCATCTTCTTCATTGCTGACTCTCAGAAAAATGTTTTCTCAGGATGAATCAATATCTTTTTCCTTACAATTTCCCGTCATTCATAATGAGCTCCCTCCAAAAGAGAGAAGACCTAATGCTCAGTCTCCTTATCTGTAAAGTGAGAATAACAAGGAAATATGTGAGATTTTAAGAGAAATAATATTCATGTGAGGCTGAGGGACAATTCCATCATACAGTAAGCACTCAATATGTGCTTACTTAATATTAATAAGAATATATTGCATTCCAGCAACCTTCAATCAATGTTTTATGACTTTGTCCAACAGACTACTGACAAACTGTTGGATGAACCCCTTTGAGCAGATCAGCAAAAGCGTACTGGGAGAGGAAAGCACGGACTCCATTTACAGCTGCAGCTACCCAGCACTACGGGGTGGGGGCAGTTTGCTCAAACTCTTAGATGTTGCTTGAGCATTTAGTTGTCATTATTGAATAAAGACAGGTGTTCTTTAGTCAAAGCTCCTGAAACATAAATCTTCAAAGATTGATGCAAATTAGGTTTCAAGTACAACACTCTCACTAGAAATTATTTTAAAATGATAGTCTTAACTCCTCTGCATATCAAAAGGGAATGTTCTTAATGTATCTGACTAAATACACCTTAAAGGGTTGTTTAAAAGGAATTAAGAAGAAGCCATCCTGAATAAGCTCTCAGTATCATCTGCACAAAGCCCCACCCAAGTGTCTCATTTCTCACTTCCACATAGGTGTTCAGATAGCTTAACTTGGGTCTTGGTTTCTTATAACACAGGGCGGGGAATAGTTGTGGATAGATTTATTTAGCAAATATAAACCTAGGGTATTTGCTGTGAAGGAATTCTAGAGATAAGAAGATTGATATATAGTCCCACCTATAAGAAACTCAGCCTTTCCATCTACAACAGCATTAAAACTAAAATGAGAGATACATTTAACAAAAATTTACAAGATTTGTACATTGAAAATTTGAAGTATCACCAAAATAAATTTTAAAAGATCTACTTATATGGAAGACATCCCATTTTCATGGAAATATAGACAATATTATTAAAAATGTTAAGACTCCTCAAAGTGATCTCCATATTCAGTGGAATCCCTATCAAAATTCCAGCTGACTTCTTTGTAAAAATTGGCAAACTGATCCCAAAATTCATATGGACGTGCAAGGGGCCCAGGACAGTCAAAACAACCTTGAAAAAGAAGAGCAGAGTTGGAGGACTCTCTTTAAAGTGTACTAAAAAGCTATAGTACACAAGTCAGTATGGTGCTGGCATAAGTTTGGATAAATAAACCAATGAGACACAATAAAAACCCATGGGGAAAAAACTTACATTTACAGACAGTTTTCCACAATGGTGCCAACAACACTCCATTGAAAGAATAGTCTATTCAACACATGGTGCAGGAACAGCTGGGTATCTGCAGGCAAAAGGATCAATCTGGAATCTGGACAGCCATATTTTATATAACAAATAAAAATTAATTCAAAATAGACCACAGACAGAAACGTAAAAACTAAACCTATAATCTTTCTAAAAGAAGACAGAGTATAAATTTTTGTGATCTTACCATAGGCTTTGGTTTCCTAGTTACAGTATGAAGAGCACAAGTGAAAGAAGGAAAAAGCAGATAAACGACTTCATCAAAATTAAAACCCTTTTCTTACAAAGGACATCATCAAGAAAGTGAAATGACAGGGGAAATGGGTATCTCAAGTGATAGAGTGTGTGCTTAGCAAGAAAAATAAAATAAATCAATACATCTAATTACCTCCCCTGTAAAGAAATTGTTTTAATGTTTAAAAATCTATAGTGAAAGGACAATGTGCAGAATAGGAGAAAAATTTTGCAAAGCATGTATCTAATAAGAGAGTAGTACCCAGGATATATAACAAATGCTTAGAACTGAACAAAACAAAAAAATAGACCCAATTTTTAAATTTACCACGAATTTAAATAGATATACAAATGGCCAATACGCATTTGAAAAGATGCTCAGCATCACTAACCAAATCAAAATCAAAATAAGACCTCATTTTACACCCACTATTCTGGTTATAATCAAAACATGGACAATAAGAAGTGTCAGTCAGGAGGCAGAGAAACCTCATATGTAGCCAGGGGAAAGGGACAATGGTGCAGCTTCTTTGGAGAAGTCTGGTATTTCCTCAAAAGCTTAGAGTTATATGACTCAGCAATTAAACTCCTATATATACAGTCATCCCTCAGTATCCTTGGGGGGTTGGTTTAAGGAATCCCCCACCCGGGATACCATAATCCAAGGATGCTCGAGTCCCTTTACAATCAGCCATCTAGATCCATGTAGTGGAAACTACAGATATGGCGGGCCAACTGTACAGCCAAAAGAATGAAAACATATTCTCACAAAAACTTTCACATCAATATTCATAGCAGTATCATTCAGAGTAGCCAAGAGTTACTAACAATATCCATCCATCAATGAACGGATAAACAAAATTACCAAGAATAGGCCCACAAACTTTTGGTCATTGAAACTTTGACAATGAGGTGAGAACATACAATGGAGTAAAGGCAGCCTCTTCAGCAAATGGTGTAGGGAAAACTGAACAGCTGCATCTTAATCATTGAAGTTGGACTACTCCCTCACAACATACACAAAAATGAATTCAAAATGTGTTAAAGACTTAAACATGTAGACAAGACACTATAAACCTCTTAGAAGCAACCATAGGCAAAACATCTGACATATAACTCAGCAATGTTTTCCTAGAGCAGT
Source organism: Vicugna pacos (assembly GCF_048564905.1). Classification (NCBI taxonomy): domain Eukaryota; kingdom Metazoa; phylum Chordata; class Mammalia; order Artiodactyla; family Camelidae; genus Vicugna; species Vicugna pacos. The sequence continues at coordinate 2,912,091 of NC_133010.1, read as the reverse complement.
CTACTCAAGCAATAGAAATACAAGCAAAAATATACAAGTGGGATCTAATTAAACTTACAAGCTTTTGCACAGCTAAGGAAACAGTAAGCAAAACTAAAAGACAACCAACCTATGGAATGGGAGAAAATATTTGCAATAAATGAACTGACAAGGGCTTAATTTTCAAAATATGTAAATAGCTTTTACACGTAATAAGAAAGAAAAACAAACAATTCAATTCAAAAATGGGCAGAAGTCCTAAAGAAACATTTCTCCAATGAAGACATACAAATGGCCAATAGGCACATGAAAAAATGCTCAATATCATTATCAGAGAAATGCAAATCAAAACTGCAATAAAGTATCAACTCTCACCAGTCAGAATAGCCATCATTCAGACATTCACAGACACTAAATGCTGGAGAGGCTGTGGAGAATTGGGAACCCTCCTACACTGTGGTGGGAATGCAGTTTGGTGGAGCCAATTGTGGAAAACTGTATAGAGGTTCCTCAAAAGAAAAAAATTGACCTCCCATATGACCCAGCAATCCCACTCATGGGTATATATCCAAAAGGATCCATAATTCAAAAAGAAGCACCCCAATGTTCACAGCAGCACTATTTGCAATAGCAAGACATGGAAACAACATAAATGTCCAGTGACAGATGACTGGATAAAGAGGTTGTAGCTTATTTGTCCAACAGACTACTATTCAGCCATAAAATAAGAATAAAATAATGCCATTTGCGGCAACATGAATGGACCTGGAGAATGTCATTCTAAGTGAAGTATACCAGAAAGAGAAAAGAAAATACCATATGAGATCGCTCACATGTGGAATCAAAACAACAACAACAACAACAACAACAAAAAAACAAAGAAACAAAAAGATAAACTTATCTACAGAACTGAAACAGACACAGGGACATAGAAACCAAACTATGGTTACCAGAGGGGAGAGGGTGTGGGAAGCAATAAATTGGGAGTTCAAGATTTGCAGATGCTGAGTATGTAAAGAATAAACAGCAAGTTTATACTCTATAGCACAGGAGAATATATTTAATATCTTATAGTAACTTATGTTTAAAAAGAGTATGAAAATGAATACAGGTTTGTTCCTATTTAACTGAAGTATTGTGCTCTACACAAGAAACTGACACAACATTATAAACTGACTAGACTTCAATGAAAATATTTTTAAATAGACAAAAAAAGAAAAAAAAAGAAAAAGTATATTATCAAACAAAAAGAATAACGTACTGATTCAGGCTACAATATGGATGAAAGTTGAAACATTATGCTAAAATAAGCCAGACAAAAAAGGCCAAATACTGCCCTTTAAAGTGAACTGTATCTAAGCGTTTATTGTACTACTCATGTAAATTTTCCGGAGGTTTGAAATCTATCAATATCAAAATAAAATGTATTATTCATTAAAAACATAAAACACTTTCTCACAGGAGGGCTTTAATTATTAAATGCAAAAATGCATGTTAAGCTCTTGGAACAACACTTTGCACGTCCACACACAATCACTACTGTCACTGCCACTCAGAGGGTGGTGCCAGCGCTGATGAGAGCTGCCTCCACTTGCTCCCCTGCAGACAATAGTGAGGGCCTGAGCTCTGACAGGCAGGGTGAGTGTGAACCTGGGTCAGACACAGCCAAGTCCCAGACTCTGCATTACCCAACTTTCTTATACAAACTGCAACATGTAATGTAATCACGCTACAGGGATGTATCTTACAACTCAGTGAATACAGCCAATGTTTTACAGTAACAATAATTGGAGCATCTATTGTACACGTGAAACTTATATCATATTTTAAAACAGCTATATCTTTAGAAAAAATTAAAAAATAATTTAAAAATGTTATCACTTTAATATTCAATTCGGTTTTTAAGTAACTACTAAACAGCTTAGAATGTATAAAAGCATTTAAGTGTGCTGTATGTTTACATATTTATTTACATTCAGCTTCCTGCTAAAAGAGAATTTAAACAATTTTTTTAAACACAGCTTAACAAGCATAACAACAAAAAGGCAAAACTGAGAGTGAAGAGAAAATGGAGATTCAATACTTAAACAAAACCATGGGAAGATAAATTCATAAAAATGGATTCCATGAAGTCAGGGCAAGTGTTAAAGGCCGACTAGAAATTCAGCTGTAAGATTCTTGGCAGCTAAAGCAAAAACAAAAAGATGATGGGGCGCATGGTAGAGTGTGTGCTTAGCGTGCACGGGGTCCTGGGTTTAAGCCCCAGGGCCTCCACTAACAGATAAATACATCTAATTACCTACCCCCCCAAAAGAGCCCCAAAGAAAAGATAAAGAGAAATTTTGTCCCCAAAAAACCCTGATATTAAGTTTGGATTAAATACTTAAAAATATAAAAAGAAAAATAGAAAAGATAAGTGACACTGTGAAGGAAAAGCCCAGCTGGGCTAACAAGCTAAGTCACATATCCAAGTGTGATAAGTGTCGGTTTACTGATCTACGTTTTTCTGGGCTACCTGGTAAACCTGAAGTTTAGAGTCAGTTTACTGGGCTAACAAGCTAACTCGTAATTCCAAGGTCAACAATTGTCAGTAACGTGATCTGTTCCAAATTGATAAACCTCAGTGTACTGATTCCTTGCTTTTTCTTGTTTGCGCCTTATTGGCTAATAGCCCCATACTTGTAATTAACCCTATAAAACCTCATGTGCAGGTCTTGTTGGTGCTCAGAGCTCTGGAGCAGAGAAGCCCCTCTGAGGCCACCGGCGTAATAAATCTCAGTACTCACACCCTCTGATTGGTGCTTGTTTCTTGGCTGGCCCTTTGTTTCCCTAACAACACAAGCGATAATGCCCGTGAGATAAATCTGCGGTGGCTGCTGGCAGGTCCCCATGTCTCACGTGGGAATATCTGAAACATCCTTCTCACCACTCAGAGTCATCCTCAGCCCACCCCACACCTCCCGCTGTTAAATGCAGGAGCACAGGCAGGGCCCGGCCTTTGCTCTCTCTGTGTCATCACAGTGAGACAGGATGGAAGGGAGCAGAGCACAGCCATTCTAGGAAGGCCACAGCAATTAACATCAAAATGGTGAAGGATTCAACCCCAATAGGCCTTGAGGCTCAGGATGAAGAGATTTAACTTCTAGCAGATCTTCAGCTTCATTAAACACCCATTGTAATAGTAACATGGTGAATAACATGCCCCAGGCACAATGGCAGTCCCAAGGCTAGCCACAAAAGGTCACAGTGTGGGAAATGGCCAACTCCCTGGGAATCCCAGCCCCTTGCCCTAAGGCTAGTCCTTCTACTTATTAGCATATGAAACCACCAAGCCCAAGAAAACTAGCAACACAGCACCACCTCGCGGTCATCACTCTCTCTCCCTCTTCGGAGAAGGCCCTCACTCTGTCTGTGAAGTGTGTACACACTTTTAATCTGAGCATCAAACCCCCACACCTCGTGACGTTTCTCTTGCCTTTCAATGTATCTCTCTGAATAAATCTACCTTTACTCAACACTGGCTTGCTGTTGAATTCTTTACTGCACGAAGCCAAGGAACAAAATCTGGTTGGGCATATCCCAGGGCCTCAACCAAAACATGGGTCACAGCACTTCTCATGCCTCCCGTTTTTTTCTTCTTGTGTCAACAGTACTGGGTTGTGAAGGGAACTCTGAGGCCCCAGCTAAGGGACAGAAGCAGCCTCCAGAACTTCAATTGGTGGGTAGCCTCTCCCCCAGCAAGGGCGTTGGGTTCTTCCCGGTTCTCTGTGTTTCTCTGTTGTGCTGACTCACCAGCCAGAGAGCGTTCTCCCTAGGCCTGTCTCCACAAAACCCTTCTCTCCAAAATACAAGCAGATCAAGTCACAATCCTCTTGTTCATCCAGAAAATGTTCAGCCCACTTTTTCACTCCCCAATAAATACCTAACTGTCCTCCCTCCCATCCCACCACTTCTTTCTTTGTGAGAAATCTGCACTCTCCACGCACCATCCTGAACGCAGGTGCCTTGCTGGCTGGGACTGAGATGCTTCTTTCTCACACACCCTGCGTCCTTTCACTTTCCCCTTGTTACCTTAAAAAAGCCTTTCCTGAGTCACCCACCCCCCTGATTCTGAACTTCACAAAATGCTGAGGTTGCAGTCACTGTGTGCATACCTCCCAGGTGTTGGCTGGGATTCCTTCCCAAGATCTTCATTAAGGAGCTGCAACAAGAAGTTTAAAGGGGCTATTCCTTCATCTTAGCGGAGGAGCCTGGAAAAAACCTAAATGGCTTTGTAGAGAGAGTTAACCAGGGACAGAGATGTCGCAGGTCCTAGTCAAAACTGTCATGAGGCAAAATGTTCTTCATAGGCTCAGAGTGGCTTCTGAACGCGGAGTCGGCAGGGAGGAGATGACAGGCAGTGAGTGGTGTAATTGACACAGATTATGCTCCCCCAGCAGGGGAAGAATTGGTATTTTTCTAGTTTTCCAAACAATTTCTTACTACCTTTTTCTCTTATTGTGACATACCATTTCCTACGAATTAAGCATATCAATATCAGTTATTTGAGCCATTTGGGGGAAGCTACATGATGCCATTCACAGGGCTGGGGCATGACAGCCACACCAGTCTAGGTTGAAAGACCAGTGGGGATATTTCCAAGGTATTAACAGGCATGCAGCAAACTCCCCAGCTTCAATGACCTCATCTCAATGCTGGGGCCAATAAAACTACCAAGCAAAGTGCGTGATGATTATGGCCGACACCTGTTTACTAGGTAAGTGCCAGTGACAGCTGCCGCTTAATGGGGAATGAGTACGATGATCAATGAAGCCCTGTCTACCTGGCAACACGCGCCCTGCCTTCCTGCCTTGGTGCAGCAGCAGAGTTTGTTTAGCTGAGATGAACGCCCCAAGAGCAGCCCCGACGAGAAAGCTCTCAGCTCTGCACGGTGAGACGTGTTCCTTTCCTTCTCAGAGCTGATCACAGTTTGCAGTCATCTGTTTTTATGTTTATCCCTTTTCTAACTGCCTCTGCTCCGGAGTTTTTGCTCAAGCAGCGCAGGGCCTGGTGTGTCTTGCGGCCTGCCAGATATTCTGGGCTGGGAAACAGCCGAACCCACATCTAGCTTTGGTGCTGAACGGAGAGGGCAGAAGGCCCAGGGTCCCATGCTGAATCGAGACCCCTGCATCCAAAATTCTGGTCTGACTTTGGGCAAATTACCCAGTCTTCTTTACCTTGAGATTCCTCATCTGTCCATGAAAATAACTGCCCATGGCACACAGAGTTACAAAGATTAAAGGAAATCACCAAATTCACAACCTATTCAAAGGGCTACCAGTGCATCCTCAACCGACATATGCTGCCTTTACTGCTCTGACGCATGCTAAGCGGGGTGGCCCCACACAGTGAACACTGCTAAGTGCCAGTGTGTTAAGTGCTTCATGTGTGCTATAATACTCTTTAGAACTTACAACATTCCCAGGAAGAAACGAATATTATCATGCCCGTTTCACAGATTCTCCAACAGGTTAAGAGAGTTTACATTCTAGTCCAAGACCCTATGGTGAGGAAATGGCGATTTTAACCGGAATCTGGGCCCAGGCCTTGGCTCCAACTCTCTCCCATCCACCTGACCACTTGCCTATGAATTCCACCTGTCCAATACACAAGTTTGCAGCCGGCCAGCTTTTAAATGCAATGTGTGCCAACGTATGTCATTGTTGGTTAATTACCATAATCTGTTCTCAGAAACCACTACAGTAAAGACAGGTGGACTTAAGGAATTCTGACTTGCGTTCTCCTGTAATGTTCAGAAACCCTTCCCTATACCACCAAATCCAAATGTATGCTTCCTCCATGTTTATGTTTTCACATGGCTTATTAATTAGAAGGTACCTGCAGTAATTCCATCTCGGTTGCTTTCCAAGGTTGCAGATTATCCATAATCAGTCTGTGAACGAAAATACTACAATGTGAATGAAAATGCTGCAACCATGTGTGTAAACAAAGAATACTGAAACCAAGTCATTAAAGGCTGCCGCCACCACCCAGCTAGGACAGGCCTGCAGCCCATCCGATGCAGCAACTCACCATGGTGCCTTCTGAGCAGACTCAGAAAAAGAAAGGACAGGCTACTGGCCCTAGATAGCTAGGTGCTTGTCTAAAAAATGGATTCAATGAGTCTAAATATTTGCTTCCTCCCGTATATACAAAAGCACTACATTCTTGAACTTGAGATACCTCGCTTTCTTTAGATAACAAGCAATCTTTTATTGTTCCAACAACCTGGTCCTTGTTGTAAAGCTCCTATATAACCTCGCTCTTCCTCAACCACTTGGGAGCAGTCCCTCAGAGAGATCTGAGAGGCTGTCATCCCGGCTCGAATCCTCCCGCCAAATAAAACATAAGTCTTAACTTTTAGGCTGCACATGTGTTTCAGTCAACAGTTTTGGACACCATGAAGGGACCAACAGCAGACTTCTCTCCACCTCAACTCTCCGAGTAACCGGAGCCTTGGTACCAGCAGTGGCCCTTTGTGCCCATCGGCCTCCTCGGGGAGTCCAGATGAATATGGGTGAGTCTCTCCTGTTTCTTGGATCTCACATATTGGTTGATGATCCTGAGTTTTATCTGGCAGTGTTTCCAGGTACGTGGCCCTCCAGTTGAAAGAAACTGGGGTGAATTACCAACCCAAAGGAGACATACTGGGTGGGGTCTGGTTGAAAGATAACAGGAAATACCCACCTTGAGGAGACGTCCGAAGTGTGTCCGGTGGAAACATATGAGGAAAATACTCACCTAGTGGAGACGTCCCGAGTGGGACGTCCCAAGTTGAAAGACACTGGGTTCAGGACTGAGTGGTTAGGTATGAGTCTGGTCTAATGTTTTCCTCAATTTGGTTACCTCCATTTAATTTTTCAGTATAGAATTAAAACTCTTATTAGGAACCTTTCAACTCCAAAAATGAGGCCCTCCTCCTGCCTGGTAACAGATTTCTCGGGTGTCAGAGAATCTTCCAGGAGTGGTAGAAGGAAAGACTTAATGCCACAGAGTTGTCCCTGCAGGAAATCTTACTAGCAAATTTATTCTGAGAACCCGACCTTACAATGGGGAAAAGAACTTTCCAAAAAAATAAAAAACAGAAAAAAAAAATAAGAAATGACACATTGCCATCCTCCAACTGTTACCCCAGACAGGTTTATGTACATACAAAATTTACAACATTAATTGGTAATAAGAAAAAAAAAAACTCACTCTGAAAGTAACTAAACAGGCCTGATAAAAACATTTTTTGGAATTCTGAACTTATAATACCAAAATCCCCTTTATGGGGAACTTGGATTTCTCTTCCTGTGTCCTTGAAATATAAATGTTTTATCTTTCTCTGGGTGTTTTAAGTGTGTGTATGTATGCGTATATATGTGTACTTTTTTTTTTAAAGGAAACCTTGGACTCTGCCATACAAAAGGTTCAAGTATTTTGTACATATGGTGGCCATGCAAATAAATTGGATTGTAAGCAATTCTTTGATTGTACAAATTTTCAGATATTTTGCCATCTTAAACTCTGCTTCATCAGCCTGGACCACAAAGGCCTTTAGCTTTTGGACAGTAAGCCTTTGAATTTTATTTAGGCAACACCCCCACTCTCATGTGGAAGAGCCTCTTCAACTTATTGGTTTAATATCACTATATATGTATATATAAAAATTGACGGCCATATTATGGATCCTTTAATTTGGAAAAACCTTTAAATTGGTGAAAGTTTAAAGAGATATCATTATAAACAGCTGTTTTATTGGTACCTATTAAAATCAAGTTTAAAGGTAGAAAAATATATCTAATGTGTAACCTAAGAACTTAGTTAAAAAAATAAAACTGGTTTGAAAAGCTACATTTGTGTTTTTCATTTCATATAAATGTTTCTAGATATGCTAATAAAAACTTAGAATAATTAATGTTAATTAGTTCGAATAACTGGAAAAAGGATTGTAAAAATGTGAAAAAAAAAAGATAAGTGGCTTATCCCAAATGGATATATATTTTTATATTGTTATTTTGAATGAGATAAATAAAATGGACATTTTTGGATTTAGATACAAGGTTTTGATACTACACTACGTAAAGTTAAAATAAAAGGGCCAAAGAGATCACCTACACCCCCGAACATTAAAGTTCAATTAAGTCCGTTTTATTTACCGCAGTTTAAATTATATGTATACATAGACTGAAATACTTGATCAATAATTGGGACAACAGACCAATTAATCAAGTTAAAAACTAAGAAGGGCCTAAGCTCTTTGTCTGAAACTTGGGCATCCTAGAGATGTCTATAAAATTATATACAATGCACAAAAAAAAAAGGCTTCTGGCACTCCTTCTAGAAATAAATATTGATTAAACCTAATAAATATAAAAATTAAAGATATAAGATTTAATAAAATTGAGATAAAAGTTTGTGAAATTGGTATATTTAAATGGTCTTTATACAATCCTTTTGCTTATGTTGTGGGATAGATATGTTTCAGTGGAAAAATGCTTCCCCTTCTTGGTATTATAAGGCTGGGCACATATCTGTCCCTCTGAAAATATTAATTGAACTAATTAAAGGAAACCAATATTGATACATGAGCCGTCCAATATAAAGTAAATATAAAAACTAATATTGAGTGGCTAATAAAAAAATATAATTAGAGTTTTACCCTGAGATTAACTTATAACACAAGGAAAAGAGACCTTACTAAATGCCTGATGCAAGCTTTGGAATACATGATAAAGTAAAGCTTAAAGTTTTAAAACATGGAGTTCTTTGTTTACAGCTCTTCTCACTGACACAAAAATGCCAATTAAGGAGATAAAATTGGGTCTGGGTGACAGAGCAGTTCTCTGGGGACCTGGAAGAGAGTGTCTTTGTCTTGCAGATCAGAAATATAAATACAACAAACAGTGACCTAGGACTGAGCCTAATTACCTCAAAGAAAATAGAACTTAAGGCCAAGAAATTTTTGGCAGTTGAGAACTCAGAACTCTGACAGGTCCTTCAGACTTTGTGAAGAAATCTTAACTCTGCTTCATAAATAGTAAGCCTTAGTGATTTGAGCAAGCAAATTCAGCTTACTGCAACTATTATTATACCTATATTATAAGTAAGTTTTAAAGTGAAGCTATGAGATCTCTAGCTTTTGTCTGTTTATAAGCCTGCGTACACATTATAGATGTGAGATATTTCTACTGCTAAAAAAAAAATCAAAGTCAAAGAGCTTTGCTTAATTGATGTAAAAAATAAGAGCTTAAAAATTATTTTTAAAATAAAAACTGAACAAATTGATTTTCAGCGTCACGTGAAATGGAAAATATTCAATATTAAGGTAATATTTGATATTGTTTAGTTTAAGTATGTTCTCATTAATATAGACATCTTTAAAGTCATCAATATTAAGTATACTACCTTTACTGTACCTAGGTTTAATGAAAATCAAATAAAATCCTGTTATATCTGTTGCAGATTTGTCAAAAAAAAAAACAATATTAATGTGGTGTGGTAAAATTTTAAGTAAATTAAATGCAAATGAGGTGAGAGCTTTGGGTAAATATTTAAAATATATTTTTAAAATGTATGCTTAAGATAATCTCTAAATATCTGCAAATTCTAGAGTTGTGCTAAATTAAGTTAAATGATAGGATTTTATTAAATACCTATGCCATTTTCAGATAAAATAAGATTGAAATATGAATTACTTAACATTTAACTTCCTCTTACAGTGAAAATAAAGGTGTTTAGAAATATTAATAAATGATTGGTGCCACCCTGAAATAGTCTCTATTAGTAAGGGAATGATCTCAGTATCCTAGGAAAGTAAGATAAATGTGTAAAGGAAGATATAAGAATGGAATTATATTTTGTTAATGAAAAATAGTGACTTTCTCTGGAAGCTGGTTACTTCTGAATGGAAGAGAAAATAAGGCACACACTAATATGAGTATAGAAAGCTGTGGAAGGCTTGTGGAAGAGGAAACCTGAGGAAAAAGTTTTGTACGTGGTCAGAATTGGCTAAGTTTTGAATCAAATTGGGCAAAGTAAATGAATCTTAGAAGTAAGCTGGTACAAGATTAAATTTGGATTTCTCTCTGTTAAGAGGAAAATATTTTCTTAAAATGTTAATCCACCTTCAATAACAGATTATAAAACTTCTTATACCACTTAGCTGATTTGTTCTGCCTTTATCTTTGACGTATTTTCTTGTTAATGAATTAGTACTGCTTTACAGTGTTCTTTATGTTTATCTGACCAAGTGTTCTGAAATCTTTTAACAAGCTCCCCAAATATCAAATTCTAATTAAAATTCTTTTAATCTCCAGTTAAGTTTGGGATGCTACAGAGGAACCCTGAAACATCCCAAAGAGAGATTTTAAACTAGTAAAATTAATTTGGCATGTTAAATAACATGGTATTGTCAAATGAATCATAAAACTTCTAAGGTTATATTGAATGAGAAAATATTATTAATATAGATATTGTAGAAATTATATGGACTCCCTAAAATTCTGGTATATCTGAAATGTTACCAGTGATAATTATTGGTATAGTGAACAGATTTCTTTATCGATTTTAGTGTAACAGTGTTTAACCATGCTTTTAAATCTTTTGTTATTTATAGACAGTTAATTGTTTTCTTCTGATGATTTTGCAAAATGCTTTCTATTCAAGGAGATTTACTGATTTCTAATAAATTTCAAACTATAGCACTGAACTAAACTGGGTAAGAAATTTTAAAGTTCTAATGAAAACTCTCATTAAAAGAATTAGTTACATGGGACTGAGTAAACTGGTTAATATGATTATAATTTTTGATATTGTTTGAAATACTACTGGCTTTTAACCTGTTTCCCAGACATAAAGAATCTCTTCTCCTTAAGCTAGTTATGGTTCACAGCAATTTGATAAACTATACCTATGTAATCTGACTTGGAACAGTTATCTTTTCTCTCTATCTGATCCCTCAAGAAACTAAAAACACTTAGGCCCCCAGTGGCTCTATCAGACAAATTAGGAAGTTCATCTCCTCACAGATATAGTACAATAAAGGTATTTTCAGGATTTTAAAGAGAAAAGAATTTACCTAAATCTGTAAGGCAGAAACCCATGAAAGCCTTGATGTGGCTTTCCTGGCCTTAGCAAACCTTATTAACATTCTACCCTGAGACTCCATATTAAAACTTCCAACACAGCCAATGTAAAAAAGCCTATATGATCAAATAATCAGTCTTAACTTGTAAAGAAATAAATCTTCATTTGGCTTTATTTGAGAAAACTGAGGGTAACTTTAGAGAGAAAAATGATTATTTTATAGTGGATATTAAATTCTAGTTTTCTTAATTGAGGTCCATATTTACTAAGACACTTCCCAGACCATTCCTTGCTGTTATGTCACATTGCTGTACAGTTTAATTGAATTATGAAAAGGATACTCTAGGTTTGTTTCTGAAGCTCAGTAATCTATCCTTGGGTAAAGTTCCAATGCCCCATGACCTGCAGGCAGGGGATTATACATACTGGAACAGGCATGACTTAAAGAACTGTCTACAACCTGAATGGAAGGTCCCTTTATCAGGGACTCTTAACTAGACCATACACACCAAAGCTGAAGGAAACGGACTCTCGGATTCATTTCCTATCAGAAACAGCCCCTGCAGTGCACTGTCCTATAGAGCACTGCTCACCTTAAAACAATGCCCAAATGGAGAAAAAGCTACCAGGCCAGGATGAGAAGAAGACGACATCTGAGATAGACAGCTGACCCAAGACAACGGACCAGGTCTGTATAACAATTACTTTGTTAATTTCTCCAACCTTTGATTATGTACTACTCCAATTGTTAAGTTTATGATAAATTACCTATGTCTAGTACTTCTGTGTTACCTTGGTGGGATTCCCTACTCCAAGGCTCTAACTAGATAGCCCTCAGCAACGTTATTCTCAAAAGAAATTATAGTTCTGTATAGGCCACTGTTGATCTTAGAAGGTTGGAGACTTCACCTGGCTAATTAATACCTGCTCTGACCCTGACCATAAGTATGAACTTTCTTATAAGATCAAACTCAATCAAAAACGCAAGCAAAATTTTAACCCCAAAATACAACTTCTCGACTATTAAATTCTTACTCGTGATTTCATTAACGTTACTAGCTGTATTACTTTTATCCTGTCTATTTTATAAAATTGTTGTCTATTACATTTCCCAATCTGTAACAGGCCTACAAGATTGATGATGGCTAAACATCTTGAAGAAACAGATAAAATTTATTAACCTGAATAAAATACATATAATAGTGTTTCTAGGTATGGGAATGAGCAATGAAGGGGAAACAGTTCCAGGATAATAATAGACTAGTAAGGCATGTGATCCAGAGAACTTTTAGTATCAACAGGATCTGATAAAAAAAAAACTAACACCTTGAATGGCAACTCAGAAGATTCTTCTCCTGAGCTAGGAATGAGCCATTATAGCACCATGGACAAAATTGGTCATGAAATGTCTCTCAAAATGTTGGTCGAATTTAGGACCAAGGGGGAGCACTGTGAATGAAAATACTACACTGTGAATGAAAATACTGCAACCAGGTCAGGAAACAAAGAATGCTGAATCCAAGTCATGAGCAGATGCTGCCAACCCCCAGTGAGGACATACCTGCAGCCCGGCCTCTCAGCCACTCACAGAGGTGCCCTCTGAGCGGACTCAGAGAAAGAAAGGACAGGACACTGGCCCTAGATAGCTAGGTGCCAGCCAGAGGAATTCTTTCAATGACCCAAATGTTTGCTTCCCACCATACATAGAAAAGCACTAAATACTTGAACTTTTGATATCTGGTTTTCTTTAGATAACAAGCAAAATTTTATTGTTCCAATTACCTGGTCTTTTTCGTAAAGCTTCTATATATCCTACCTCCTCCGCTACCTCTTGGGAGAAGTCCCTCAGAGTGATCTGAGTGGCTGTCATTCCGGCTCGAGTCCTCCAGCCAAGTAAAACATAACCCTTAACATTTAGGCTGAACGTTTATTTCAATGAAGTCCCAGAATAGACACAACTCATCAAGTCTGTAATGGAACACACTGAATCAGGAACCAAAAGCATGTTTTGTTTCGGAAAAACTACGGGTTCCTTTTTCTTCCTGTCATTATGCAACCCCTCCAGAACTCATTAATTTGATGTCTGCTCCTCTGGCAACCAAACTCATAGAAGAGTCAACTCAGCAAAGCATCCTGCTGGGGAGAAACCCCCGCAGCAGTACTGCAGGCTACCTGCCTTCCCGTACGCTCTGCTGAACCTTGGTGTCCTCCGGGGAGACCAGGCCAACAGAGTTGTTCCTAACAGCTGCAAAGTCGCACACGCTAAATAAATCACTTGATTTTATACGATATTTTACGTATATACCCATTTCTGAAAACAGCTTTGCCGGAAGCCCAAATCTTCAACACCAATCTGCAAAGTCAAATCCGGTCCCCAAGGGAAAACAAGACTTAATACGATGCTAAGGACTCCAAAGTCCTCTCAAGGACCGACAACCAAACTGCCTGCAGGTCTGCAGCTGCAGGCGGTTACATGTCTGCTTTTAAAGCAACCCCTTCCTGCCCTTGGGCGCTACAATGTCCCTCAACTCCTTCCCTTCTCAGGGTAAGAGCAGTCGCTACAGAACCTTGCAGGGCAGCACTGACATGACTGGACAAAGAGGATCAGAGCTTAACTAAGCCTTCTGATGACATAGCTTGTCACTCGGTCACTTTACAAATGAAGATATATATAGAGAGAGGTGGGGTGATATTGCTCAATGTCACACAGCTAATAAGTGGCAAAGTCTATAACTCTGCTCTTCCCTTCAGCGTGACGCCCCAGCTGTGAGGCCCACAGTGTTCTCTCGTGCCTACCTGAACAGTCCTTTCCTGTCACTCATAACCCACCACAGTGTCTAACCTTAGCCTGCCTTTTCGGCATCTTTTACCTCCAGTGTCACAGGAAAAAGTTGGTTTCGGCCACTGTATGTCTTCCGGCTCCCGGGAACCTCAGTGCTAAGGCTGGTCTTCCCTGTGCATCCGACCACCAGCTCAGAGGCTCTTCCTCCTCTGCAGGAGGACCATTCCACTCTCTGCAGGGACACCCCCTCAGGGGAGCCCAATTCTCGCCCTCAGCACAGCAGGTGTCCCAGGCCACATCCCGAGGTTCCCCATTAGGACTGCATGTGCCCAGGTATGCTAATCAGAACGGCAGCCTCAGAGCCAGGGATTATGCCTGGGCCACCCTGCAAACCTACTGCCCGCCTCACAGCCCCCAGCCAGCAGGTCACCTGCAAGTCACAGCAAGTGCCCCACCCAATCCAGAAGCCTCTTCATTTGCCAGCAACGCTGATGACTGGTCTCCAAACTTTGGTCAATTTTGCACAAAACAGCACCTTCAACTGTGAAGCAGGGGGTTTTCGCTTCTGCTCCCCATACTTACTGGGAAAGTCAAGGGAAACGAAGAGGTCATTTCTCAACACTTTTATGATGAAACCCTCCCACCCACAATACTCATATGCTCAAGAGCTTTGGATCCACGTGATTTTGTTTCCCTTACACTAAGTGGCTCAAAACACTGAGGGATTCTTACTCTTTTGAGGGTATTTGTACTCAGTTTATCGGCTTTAATCTGTTTTTGTCTCTCTCTTCAGTATCCCTAGCAATTGCCACCTCTTACTTTCTTCAGCAGCCTCCCTCCCAACATCTAGTCTAGGAAATCAGCTGTGATGAGGGGCCCGGGGACAGTCACAGAAGATGCAACTAAGGAACAGAGAGGCTACATAATTTGCCCAAGAAGATCAGCTTCAACCCCCAACAGTGTGTGTTAAGGTCCTCTGTTTAACTCTTATGCTAAGCAAGCTAACTTTTTGTAGATTATAGTTATAAACAGATGAGGTATCAAAATACACACAAGGACACACATCAACTCTAAGATGCTCATTAACTCCACTATTTTGTTTCTTTTTCTTTCTATTAAAAAAATTAAGAAACTCTGCAGTCAGTATAGCAAAATGTTACTGGGCTTTAAATCCCGAATATAGAGGTGTTAAGTGTGTCATTACCCATACTTATTTGTATGTTCACAAGACAAAATGATTTGAAAGTCCCTCTCCCCTCCCATTACTCACTACTGGCTCTCACCTGAGCTCCCAGACCACACATTTAAAAGTCTTTCACTTTACCCACAGCTGAACACATCAGTTTTCCCCCAGAAATCCCTCTGCAGCTTTCCCTCCTCACAGCAAAAGAGGACCATCATTTACCTCATTAATCCACACAGAAACCTTGGCCTTACTCCATCCTACATTCACAGACAGCATTCATCCTTTCCTTTTTACCATCTTAACATGCCTTCAATCTGTTCGCTTTTACCCACTGACCGTCCCACCGCTCAAGAGGAAGCCACCAACACTGCCCACCTGGACTCACAAGTCTCCCAAGTGGCCCCACAGCCACTCTCCCCTATTTGATACAAATGGGATTGTGTCACTCTCGTGCTTTTTGGACTCTTTTCAGACCCACTGTTCCTAGAAGAAATTCCAAGTTCTTCACCTGGTGAAAGTCTTTGCCATGAAACTGTCAGCACAGGGAGGGCAGGACCAGCCCTCTCCCCTCAGCTCCACCCTCTGGCAGAGCATCAGCTTCGATGGACCTGCTGAGCTACACCAGCCTGTATTCTAAACCTGGTCTTGAGTTCTTAGCAAACTGCTTCACTTATCCTTACAAATCCAAGGTAGGTTGGAAAGATTTTAGATGTTGAGCTAGACTATTGATTTGGGGATTTTGCACTAGCAACCTGCAATGTCATGTTCTAATGATTCTGTCTTCTTAAAACCACACCCAGATTAAAGGAGTATTTGTGGAATGCCTTCGGAGTAAAAGGGAATGTACTTTTACAGAATTTGTGTTTTATAAAATGAACAACCTGGACAGGGTCACAAATGGAACCACCTCACAAGTGACAGAAGACAGTTGAGAGGCACAAAGCAACAGGTCACAAAGATGGTAAGAGCAAAATTGATTCTCCAACACCCCCAAAAATTCCTGAAAGAAGCAAAAATTCTGAATTTTAAAAGTAAAAGTCTATCATATAGGGAAATGAAATAAATAATCCTCTTCATCAGGGTTTCAAGATCTCACTCCAGAGTTTTTAGCAGGCCATAGTGAATCCTAGCACAGAAAAATCAGATGGACTAGTGGTGAGAAAGTTCCAGGAAAACTGCAGTTATTCCTCAACTTCTATAAGGACATACACTCACCTGCCGAAGGTGAATGTAGACCGCATTCTGTAGAAATTCGGAAGCTTCCCGGCTCCGCTTCAGGATGCCGAAGACAAGGACAGCTTGGAAGTATGCTTCTAACACAGTCACCGGCATTCTTACACTGCAAGGGAATCGGAGGCCCCCAGTCAAGAGCAGAGATGTTCCTGTCATGGCTCACAGGCCGTGCCTAGGGGACTCAGTGCCCTGCAGCAGCCCAGCCTCAGGTGAGGACCCGCAGCTTGGCCCACCCAAGCAGGAGGGGCACTGTGCTTGAGAAAGCCCATCCCCGATGGCGGCAAGAGGAGCTGGTGGGTTTGAGTGAACCTGAAATTACCCACAGAAATCTGCCTGCATTCATTCAAGTGATACAAACAACAGTAGCAGTCTATTTAACAAAATTTCAATTGTCAGTGGAAATTTTGCCATTCCTTTCCAGTTGTTCCCTGCACTCTGAGACAGGCTTAGGCTCTCTCACACCTGCAGCTCTGTGCAGTAGTTGTGAAGTCATTTTACTTTGCTGCAAGTGTCCTCACTCCCCGTTTCACATTTTCTCTCCTCTCTTAACACAGTCGGATATCTTCCTGGACCTCTCACTGAGTTCCTTGCTCCTCCTCCTCAGATCCTGAAATAAAGGACAAGTGAAACACATGACCAGAAATGGTACTGTGGACTTGAACTTAGTCCTCAGTGACCCCCTAGGTGAGTGCTGCCCACCCTTTACCATCTATTCTCAAGGTTCTGCCCAGGGTGACATCCAGCCCAGAGAGGTAGCCCAGGCCAATTAAAAGCTATGTGGCTTGGGCGTGGGGACAGGTACAGGAGCTGGTTCCGGAGCCAGGCCCCTCCCCACCTCTGCTCCCCTCTCTACCGAGGCTCGACTGCCAAGCACTCAGTCTCCGTGATCTTATGTCCTACTCTTCAACTCTACTCCAAACACTTTTCCTTTTCCTTTTTTCCCTAATTATCCCCAGCTGGAGTGATTTTTCAATCGCGTTATCTGAAAGAAATTCCTGCAGCCGAAAAAGAGGTCTCCAGAGGTCAATGCCCATATGCTAGTTCCTGAAGAGAGCCCCTGGCTAGGGGGACCCTCACCAACACTCATGGGGCATCACACATGTTGCAGGGTCGGCCACCCCCAACAAGAGTTTGCTGTCACCCCAATACCCGCACAGCATCCCTGCTCACAAAAATGTAGTTGGCCCACTAATCGGTTATTAAGAAGCAAAATACAAAATTGCTCCTGTTTCTTACTAAAATTATCTATGAAGCTGAAAAGGGAATTGTAATAAAAAAGAACAATTTTGACTCTATGTTAGATCTATTCCTTTGGCTTTAAACATGTGCCCTGTTTTCTAGGCTCAAACTTGGTAGCTCTGCACGATTTGTAAAAGAAAGTTTCCTTTAGCCTGAAATCTACAGGAAAGCCTATTCCCCTGGCCCTGATCTTTAAAAATGTTAGCTCATCTGCACTTATGTAGAGATGGCAAGTTGCAAAAAAGAGAATAACCTTGGTTTTTTTGGAGGTTTTACAGGGGCACCATGATTTAATCCACATGGACAGCTGCAAGAACAGCGGATTCAAAGGACAAACAATTCATACAGCAAGAAGTTTGCAACAAGCAACCACATCCCCGCAACTTTTTAGTATAAAAGGAGACAGAATTCTGACTTGGGGAAGATGGTTCTCCAGGACATCAGTCTGCCGTCTTCTGGGTCTGCCAGCGTTGCAAATAAAGTCACTATTCCTTGCTCCAACACTTCATCTCCCGGTTTATTGGCCTGTCATGAGGCGAGCAGAACAAGTTTGGACTCGGTAACAAAATGACTGCATTGGAGTTAGTATGTCTCCACTGTTTCCTCATTTCCAATATGTAACATGCACATCATTTATGATCTAGTGCAAATAATTCATCAAAGACAACAACAAAAAGAAACTATACTCACCTAGCTATCAACACTGAAGTCACATCCTGTCAATTTTATATGCTGTTTAACAACACAATGGAAAAACCTAACATAGGGAGTTGATTCCACGGAAATAAAATTATTTCTACTCCTTCAATACTTTTTCTTTTCTTTTCTATTTTATTTTGTTTTGATTATTGAAAGGAAAATAAAATTCAAATCATTTTATTTCACATATTTTTGTTATAGCTACATTCTTTAAATACTACAAAGAGATATAAATTGCAAAAAAAAATTGTTCACATATTATTATAACGATATATACACAATCAATGGGGATTAGGAAGGGAATGGACATTTACTAAAAATCCACTGCAATCCAGTCTTTTACAAGCATATCCTGGAATATAAGCTCTATGATCCAGGGGGCCCCACCCCCATTCTCACTGCTGAGTCCCTTAGTAATCAACTACTAAGGCACCAGCATAGAACCATGTGATCAGTATTTTAGGAATAAATGAGGGAATTAGCTCATTCAATTCTAAAACAAACACCCAAAAATAAATACTGAACTTATTTACAAATAAAGAAAATTGGAACCCAAAAAAGTAAAGTTACTTCCCAAAGGTCACAAAGCTAATAACTGGTAAAGACAAGATTTGAACTAATCTGCCTGATTCTAAAAACTAAGGTTGAAATCCCATTCGACTGGGGAGGGTCCAGCAGCACAGTCTATCACCCTATTTTTATTCAGATCTAGCCTTAGACAGCCTGAGACAGCACCCCATTCTTATGGAACTCGAGGGCAAATGATAACAATAAAGATTTTATATCCAGTAGTTTGTTAGGTCTCATTTATATATAGTGTCAGCAGGTCAGCAGAAAAACTCTGGAAAATATGAGTGGGTCCAGAGCTTTTTGCTGATTAGTAACTCAGTCTATCAAGACATAGTGACCTTCCCATGAGAGGCCACATGGACATAAACTAAAGGCAGCTGAGCAATGAAAACTAACAAGACCCTGGAAATCAAGCAAGAAGGATTCCTGCCATCCCCCACCCAGTTGCCTCTTCACCCGCGTGGACAGGACGGCAGGAGACCTAGGTTATTTTCCAAGTTACACCATCATGGATTCTCACCCATAAAAAGTTACGATTCTATGCTGTCTAAAGTCATTTAAAACTCCAATATGATAACACCAATATCTCAGCAGAATATCTATGTCTCCACTTCCTCTCTTCTAATAGGAGAATATTTCTATGGACACAAAGCAGAAATCCAATTTAAAAAACCATGCACGAAGCCAGGCGAAATTCTGCTTAAGACACTTTGCTCTCACTCTCAGTAAATGAAAACTCAGAAAAAGTGGTCCTTCTCCCTCAGCAAATGGGAAGTAGCCTGATGTGTGTGTGTGTGTGTGTGAGTGTACGTGTGTGTGTGTAAGTCAAATACAATCAAGTCTGGGATGTGTACACTTTTTTATGTGACTGTCATTTCATGGGGATGAGCCAACATTTAAATTAATTTGTATCTAGTGTTCTGAGAGAGTCTCAGGCTCTTGGTGGTGGAGGTGAAAGGGGAGAGTAAAGGGGGAAAGAGGTACATGAAGCAAAGAAGTAAGAGTACTGCCATGGAAACGCAAGACGTTAGTTTTTTTCTTCCTTGCGCCACATACAAATTAGGACTTGCTTTCCGCTGATGACTTATCAAGCACTGAGTTGCAGAAGAAGAGACGACAGCTCATTTCTCACTGAGCTTGTGACTGTATGTGGCATCTTATAGACACAAATCATTTACCCTGATCAATCACTCTAGCAGCAGGCCGTAATTCTCCTGTTTTGAGAGACAAGAAAGCAGGAGTTCAAACAGGATATATAACTTGACAAAAGTCAGAGGACCAGTAAACTAAAGAGGATGAATTCAAACTCAGAGTTGAATGCAGAATCTGATTTTGCCACTCCCAGGACTGGAAAATCCTTAACACACAGGCTCCCCAGCTCCCCTGCAATGTTCCTGGCACCAAGCATTTCCCATGGTAGTGGTCACCAGTTCTCACAGACACACCGCTCTGTGCAGTCAATGACCTTGATCAGACCTTGATATCTACCTGCCACGCCCACCAGGCTTCACCATACAGGCAGGAAAGCTGGCTTTCAAGTGCATACAAAGCCATCCTTGGTCTAACCTGGGCTCTTCTGTGGCTCCTCCAGACTAAAGGCAGCCATGAAACTGCTCACAGTTTCTACATGAGCCACACTACCTCTCTCCATTTGTCTCCCCACCTGTACTACTTAGCTATGGCCATTTTGAGAATCTTGGACACAAATTTTTAAAAACAAAAAAGAAAGGATTCTGGAACAAGTACTTAATACTTACAAGTTTAAATGACAAGTTACAAAGTGAGTATTTACAAACCGAATCTTTCTTTTTAAATGTCAGTTTTAAGCATTTAAAAATATAATAGTAAAAAATTCTCACTTACAAAATTGACAAAAACATAAACAATCTGGAATAAATTCAAAAATAATGCCCATGTTCTAAATGGAGAACCTTCAGGACTGTACTGAGGGGTAAAGTAAGATGTGTGAATATAGAGACATCAACAAATTGCATGGAGGAAAGCAGTTTTGTAAAGATGTATGTTCTCATTAAATAATTCAAAACTTACTAAAAAATCCCATGAAAAATCCAATCTGATTTTTTTTAACTTTAACAAAATATTTTGGAATTCTTCAGGAATAATAAAGTCATAATAATGGACAAGAAAATTTGAGATGGAAGAAAAGAATCAAAAAAAATTCAGACTGACAATTATTAAATAAATTTTTACAATATGTAAGATATGGTGCTGGAGTAAGTAAGGCAGATTGACAGAGGAGGACCATGAGCTCAAAAAGAGACTCTAGTGTAGATAGGTAATTTGTACAGGTGGGATTTCAAATCAAAGAGAAAATTATGACTTCAATAATTGTCCTGAGACAATCAGAGAATCACCTGAAAAGAATAAATTCTATTCCTCTCATAAGGACCACAAGATAAATTACAGACCGTGATGTAAATATTAAAAAGTACTAATAACAGCAAATACAACACTTTGCTCTTATTAAGTCAACTTACCCTTACATTAACAAGTACTACTATCATCCCCATCTTAGAGATTTAAAAAAAACCTACAGAAGAGATTTATTCCATTATAAGAAAGTATTTCTAAGAATAATGTCAAAGATAAAACCCATAAGGAAGACATTTACTATCATAAGAATATTTTGAGACCCAACCAAAATAAAAATCCTCCTGAACAAAATGAAAGGCAAGAAATGACAAGAAAAAGCTCTGTGATACATGTTGATGAAGACAAGAAGTTAATGTTCATAACATACAAAGAGCTGTCACAAAGCAACAAGAAGGTCACTCACTTAAATGTGTGCAAAGGACAAAAGGAATCATTCATTTTAAAAAATTCAAATGGCTAATGAGTAAAAAATGCTCAATACCTCACTGGTCATCAAATGCAAACTAAAATAATGAAAAAGCACTTTTGCTCATCATATGCGCAAATATTTTTAATAGATATTCTAGCTAGTGTCCATCTGTGGGAGAACAAACCATGAGCGACATTTTCGGAGGATGACATGTCAATGGATATGTAAACTCTGAAAAACCTACGTACACACTGACTCAACACCACTTCTAGGAATCGTTTCCTTTAGGAAAAAGAAAAATTCAGTCCAAAAAGATGTATCAATCAGGGCATTTACACAGCACTGTTTACAATGGTGGGAAGAAAAACTGAAGTGAAATCATATCCAGCAATAGAGAATTGGTTACATAAGTAATTGTGCATCTTTTCATTCCCCAATGGAGAAGGAATTTCTAGAGTCACTTGAAAGGAGTCTGTGATGAATGTAAATGTCACATCCAGGGACTAAATTTCAAGAAGCCTTAACTAAAGAAATACTCATACAAGATCACAGGAATGTCTGTACAAGGAGGATGCCAGTCAAACATCCTTTCTGACAGTGGAAAATGGAGAAAACTTAACTGTCCACCATCAAGACAATGATGCAGTAAATCACGGCGAGCTGTGAGCACTGAGGGAGCCGGCGTTTCACCGTGGTCCAGGGCCTTGTCCACAGCATTCTTCCACCAAAAGTGTGCGTGGACAAGAGACCACAGCCGCACATCAGGAGACCCCTCCAATCTATCTGAAAGGACCGGGTGAGTCTTTAGTGGGAGAACTATGATATACACCTGACTGAATAAAGCGAGCTGCAGAAAAACATATAGTATGGCCTTATTTTTCAGTAAAGCTTATATACACACAGGTATACATAGAATTCTCATATTTGTGTAAATATGTATGTCATAGGCATAAAGGTCATGAAATATATATACCAATTTTCAACAGCTTTTACTCTCAGGAAATAAGGGGAAGGGAGTTAGGGGCCTTCCTGTACCACCACAGTTCTCTTTTCTGTATTTCAGTTAAGTATACTTGGAATATAAAAGTTTATTTAAGTCCGAAGTAAAATGGACAATGCTTCCACAAGACAGAATGCTATACTGGTCATCAAAAATCATGCCAGGGGAGATAGAATATTGTAGAAAAACATATAAAAATCCGAATGGAAACTGGAGGTGTCCACACAGAAAACAGGCACAGAGTGATCTCTGGTTTTTTATGACAGAGGTGATACTCAATGACGAAATGATAGAAAAAAGACGTTAACGTGTTAATTATTATCTTTGATTAGCGGGACCAGGATAGCCCCTTTTGCCCCCTTTTTCAGACTTATTATTTTAAATGCACATTCTTTTTCATCTGAAAAAAAGCATTTTCAGGTGTGTAGTACCATGCATTGGAGAATAATACATGAATACTTAGAGAAACAAGTAACTAGGAGACAAGGCAGCAGCGTCACACAATGTACAACGGGCGATCCTGATTAACACCATGCAGTTACATAAGGACCCACAAAGTGAGAGCACCTGCTGTAACAGGGCGCAGCCCCCTTCTATTTGTCAGCAGTGTCTTCAGGGCTGAGGCAGTTCTGAGCACGGCCAGTGTCAGTGATGGTGTCTGGATGGATGCCACTGGAGGTGAGGGCACCTGCAAGCCGAGAGGAAGAACAGAAATCATCCTTTGCCTTTTCTGTCTTGTTTCTTTGTTACTTTAAAAGAGAGGCATTTATAAGATAAACTGTGTATCTTCCCAAATGAAATTTCAGTAATGAAACCGTTTTTAAAGACTTCACAGCTTATATTCTGCCTATAAGTGTTTTTTCAACAAAGATCATATTTATTAAATGTTAATTAACTCACTTAATTAACTTCCTGTTGAAACATTCTAGTAAAGAACATGAAATGCCGTATGTAAAAGAACCACACCTGCAGTGACTAGCTCAGCTGTCTTGACGGCAGTGCAGTCAGCCCCCACCATCCCGTGGCCCTGAGCTCCTGATGCCGGTAAGAGAGCACGCTGCTTCCTCAGATGGAGAGAAACTGTGAAAGCATTTTTTGAACTCTACAGAACTGACAAAACATAACTGACAAATCCCAGGCTTCTCTGAGGCTGTCATTTTCGGTTTCTGGCCAACCCCCGTCAATAAGCAGAACCACCCCAATCCCGAGCCATGGGACTCACGTGGGGAGGAGTTTTGGAGAAACTTCCAGGTATAGAATGTAACCAACTATACATAGAACTCTCACAAAATAAAAGATGCAATACTCTGATTTTGGAAGACACTCAAAATATTCTTCTAAGCCTAAGTAGCTCAGCCACTTATTTATTTCACAGCCAGTGAGCATCTCCCACAAGCCCTGTATCCCTGTGTCTGCTGGCAGCCTCAGGCACACTCTTGCTGTCCATCTTGTAAGTCACAGGGAAGAGGCGTGTGTCTCACGCCTACAACCCTCACACAGTCTCGCCTCCTAGCCTCACTGTATGAATTTGGCCCCATTTTCTCACCTGTTTATTTGATATCGGTTCTTCTGTAAGCTGCCTGAAATGCGTTTTGGAACATGTCAGAAGAATCAGTGGGTAGATAAATGGACAGATTGAGAGGTAAAAGATGGGCAGACAGACAGACTCCAAGAAAAGGGGAACAAATAAAATTTCCTATGCAAAACCCTCTTCTAGTCAGGGAAGGAAACCACCACGGAGGAGTGTGAAGAGGCAGGTAGCTTAGGACTGTTTCCTGAATTCCATGAAAAGTCACACCAAGAGATGAGAGGGTAGAACTTATATAGTAAAAGAAAAAAAGCATGCATGCTTGAAAAATATATCTACACTATGTACTTTCTAAAGAATAGATTCAACTCAGCAGGGCCCAATAACACTATCCTCGGGTATTTACAGAAGTGAGAATCCCATCTCCAAACCACAAGGCATCCCTTCGGAGCACTGAGAGTCTACACGGGGCGGTCATAAAGCCGTCACCGCAAAAGCTATGCGATCCTGCACTTACGAGGAATAAGCAGCTGTGCTCGGGCTGCCCACGTGCGTCATTTACACCCCACAGCACCTCTACGGGGGGGGGACGCCTAGGGAGCCCCGTCTCTGCAGGACAGAAAACCAGTTCTGGAGAGGCTAAGCTGACCTACCATTTCTCCATCTCACAGGACTGGTCACTCCAGAGCAGGACTCAAACTCGGACCCACGTTTGTAACCACGATACTACCGTGATTTGTGTGCTGTTTGTGTGTATAATACATTTGTTTCTAGCATGAAAAGATATTTAATAAATGATCGGTTGTCTTGTCTATCTCATTAGCTCACAATCAATCTTTATACTGTTGTATTGTACTCTTTTCCCCTGGAGAAAGGAACGGAAACAGCGGGGGTCAGAATGAGGTGGGGCTCCATTCTTTATCTGGTACCTCATCTCATCCAAGTCCCCAACCAGGGAGAAGGAGCAAATGTTCTCTTCATCTTTTAAAGAGAGGGCGTCACTGATGGTGATTTACTCAACTCCAAAACCAAGGCTGGGGAAAGGGCACATGCAGCAACTTGAGCAGTATCAGCTGTAGGAAGGCGAAAAGAGCTCACGGGAGAGTTCAAGGGGCAGCTGATTTAGTTTCAATCGATAAAACAATAACACACTCTAAAAATACTGGCATACAATGGATTTGCTGTTTCTTGACATCTAGCAAGTTTCCACAGCCCACATGTAACATTATCGTGAACCAGTGAAAGGAAGAGTCCACAGATAGGAAAAATCAATGCCACAGGAATGCTGAAACCCAGGCTGGAGGAAAGGAAGAGAAAGGGCATAGTTAAGAAGTGGGGAAAGGCTCGGAAAAAAAAATCATCACAATGACTCTCAAGCATCATCCTAGAATCATATAATCATTCATTCAAGAGAGAGTTACTGAGATCCTATTCTGTGCAAGATTGTACAGCAGGCAAAGCAAGAGCGAAGCGTCCATGGTGGCAGCAAGTTGCGGGGTTCAAATACACTTCTGATCCCGGTACCTTGCACACTTGTGCTCTGTATAAAGGCAAAGAAAAAAAGTAAAATAATACTCTGTAAACTCAAAGCATTGTTGAAACAAAAGTTAAAGAAGACCTAAATACCAGGACAGACACTCCACGCACATGCCTCTATCAAAAGACAGCGCTCTTGGGATGGCAGTGCTCCCCACGGCGATCCGTATACTCAACATGGCTTCGATCACAATCCCTGTGGGCTCCTCTGCAGTAACTGACTAGCTGGTGCTACAATTCATATGGGAATTCGAGGGTCTCAGTAACCAAAACGTACTTGGAAAAGAAAAACAACGTGAGAAGACTTGTAATTAATTTCAAACCTTACAACTGTATCTCTAGGTGAGATTAGAGGCCATTGTGAAGTTATTGCTATGTTTATCCTTATTTTCTAAATTCTCTACAATGAATATAACTGTTACAATAAGAAAAATTTAAAGTAATTTATCCTTTAAAACATGCACACTGATTCATTCATTCAGAAAAAATTATTTTATCAATAAAGATATAAACAAATATCTAGTGAAAAAGGACTACTTAAAAACAAGAGTGCATTTTCATTTTTCATTAATTGAAAACTGAAAAGCACAAACACGTCAATTTTCTAGGGAGACCAATGCAACATATTAATAGTTATTTTCAAAAATTCTAATTGAACAATGAAAACTCAGGAAAGGGAAAATCATGATTGACAGCCAACTGCAAACACATGGAGATCAAAGGCCTAGAAATCACAGTCCCTTTAACTCTGCTACTAACTCAATAGGAGAGGAAATTCCTCACTGAGGGGACAGTGGAATCCCATGCATAAGACAGGATACACAGTACAAACTGCACTAGAATTGGGGGTGATTTTCTTAGAAGAATTCTAAAGTTACAAAATTGTTAAAAAAAACTATTAAAACACTGACAGAAAGAATAAAGCACACAGTCATATATATTATATAGAAACATATGAAGTCTGCACCCATGTTGCATAGAAATACAAACATATTTGTTCATTTATGGGCACTGATTACTTTATCCCAGGTAGAATATTTCAACTAAAACAAGTAATCAATATTACACTCCTCTTGTTAAATCTAGTTGATAAATTATTCTGCTATGTAACCATAATGTGTCTAAGATAGATCTAAAATTAGTGAAAAAATTCTTCTTATGGTTTTTTGAACTATTCTCAAAATTCAAAGCTTAATTTTAAAACATATCTGAGCAGTAATTCTATATTACCTTTTCCCTCGTGAAATGAACAACACAGTCTTTTGTCAAAATTCTGTCCTTACAATGATTCACGAGCACCGAATCCTCACAAAACTGCTGGACAGCAAGGCACTATCCAGACACTGTGACCCAACAAATGAAACACAAGGAAGACAGTGACCCTATTCTGGAGGGCTTATAGTCTGTGTCAACACCGGGCTTTTTATTTGATTGGTTTGATTGGTTGGCAAAATAAAATCAATCAAGTACCTTCTTTTTTGAGCATTCTGTAAGTCATGACTGTTTTTAGTGTCATGAGCAGGAAAGACTTAAGCATGACTTGATTAGGTCAACTAGCAACAATCATCACTGGAGTGTGAGTAATAAAGAAGTTAACTGATAGCAATGCTTCTGCCTACATGAGACCTAAAATAAACCTACACTGATCTCTGTCAGGACAATGAGGAGATGAGGTCCCCAATGAGAAAACAAACTAAAAAGAAATCAAAAAAGTAAAGACTTTTTCATTAACGATTCCTGGAAAGAGTGGTGAAGAGCTCAGATGCTATGGAAAAACATGAGGGTCTGAATTCCCACAGCACTGGGTAGCTGTGACACTGATATGTCAGTCAAATTCTCTGTATCTCAGTCTCTGATCCATAGACTGGGGACAACAACAGCACCCGTCTCCTAGAACGGTCCTAAGAATTAAGTTAATTTATATATATAACTTTAAATAAAATACCTCAGATATTAAATAATACCCCAAAAGCCCAAGGAAAAATGAAAACAGAGATAAATTGGAGTTCATTAAAATTTAAAACTTTGCTTCAAAGGACACCATCCAGAAAGTGGAAAAACAACAGAGAGGAGAAAATTTTTTCAAATCATTTATCTGATAAGGAATTTGTATCTCAAACAAACAAAAAAAATTCCACAGCTCAACAATATAAGGGCAACTCAATTAAAAAATGAATAAAGGATCTGAAAACATATTTTTCAAGGAAAATAAACAAATGGCCAATAAGCACAATGAAACAATGTTCAATAACACTAGCTCTAAAGGAAATCAAGTCAAAACCACTAGGAGAAACCGCTTCACACTCACTACAATAGGTTATAATCAGAAAAAGAGTAACAAGCTCTAATGAGGACACAGAGGAAGCGGAGCGCACAGCCCTTGCTGGTGAGGACGTAACACAGCGTGGCCAGTTTGGAAAACAGCCTGGCACGTCCTCAGAGACCTGAACATTTGATTTCTAAGTGATCCAGCAATTCTGCTTCCTGGGCACACAAGTAAGAGAATTGAAAACAAATGTTCACATAAAAACTCCTACAGGAATATTCACGGTGCCATTACTAGTCAGAGCCCAAAAACAGAAACAACCCAAATGTCTATCACGTGATGAATGGGTAAACAGAGGGGCTCAGCCATACAGTGGAATATTATTCAGCAATAGCAAAGCATAGAGTACTGACCCAGGCCACAACGTGGACAAACATTGAAAACGTTACTCAGTGTGAAAGAAGTCTAGTCACAATAGACGGTTCCACTTACATGAAGTGACTCGATTTGCATGAAATGTCCAGCACAGGCAAATCCACAGAGAGAGAAGAGGGGCTCCCTGGGGCTGGGGGATGGAGAAGTTGGGAATGTCTGTTTATGCATACGGGGTTTCCTGTTGGGGGATGAAAATGTTCTAAGATTGACTAGGATGCACAATTCTGGGCATAGAGTAAAATCCACTGTACATTTTAATGGGTGAATTGTATTAAAACTGTTAAGAACAAAAGCACCTCGGTCTAGTACCTTCCCATAGTAAATGCAAATTGCTAACTTTTATTACAGGAAGAAGAAACTGCCCTCAGCATGAAAGCAGGAATCAGTAAATGTGAGTTAACCAAAATTGGACAAGAGCATTTCACTTCAAACAGTTGCTGAGTGTACACGAAATATTCAGACATGACAAGGAAAATCAGTTTGACATCACGAAAAAGCATTCTGCTTCAAATGCAAATCAAGGATTCGGCAAGCCCAGCTGGTACAAATGACCAGAGAAGAAACCTGGTTCTTAAAACAAGCGCCAGAGCCAACAAGGAAATTGTGGTGAGAAAAGCAGGAGGCCAAAGATCTGGAACAGTTTGCTACAAATAATTTCTCCACTGAAAATTCAAAAATAAAATGAAAGTGATGCAATGCTGTGTTGACCTCACGTGAATGGGTTTCCTACGGTGCTCGACAGTTCTTCAACCACGAATGAGAGACTCAGGAGAATCAAGATAGCTCCTGGAAGTCCCCAAGTTACTGCCCACCAGCACGCTGACCACCATCACATCTGCCAGGGTTAAATTCCAGAAAACAGACCAACTTCTGAAAGGCACAGGAAATGTTGACAAGGGAAGAAAAGGCTGCGGTCAGTCCTGGGACAGAGGCCCTGAGAGCAGAGGCCAGAAGGCTGCAGGTGAACTGGAGTGGCCCTGGGGCAGGAAGGGACCACGGGGAAGCAGATCTCAATTATCTTCTCTCTCTCCCTCGGGTAGGAGAGATAAAGCCTGCATCCTTCTCACCTGGAACTGTGGGTTCTGGCTGGCAGAAATCTTACCTACACGGAATGAATTACTCAAGACTGAGGAAAAAGGAAAGAAAGCAAGAGGGATTAGGGAGCCAACTCCACGAGTCTCTCAAATGCTTCCATATTTATTGTGTATAATCAAAGGAAAAAGTCATTAACAGTTGTGTGATAGTAGACAGAAACTTGGGGAAAGACAGGATGAGACAGAGATTGTAGAATCCACCATAAGTACAAAGGCTTAGTGTACCTATAGGGAAGTCTTGGGGAGAGGGAACAAGATGCATTCTTTAGACATGTTCATTACACAGCAGAACACCAGACCAGCCAGGTCCCTGTTTTGGGGCTAATAGACTATCTAACACCACGCAGGCCCAGCGTTTATAGCTGAGGGCCTGGGTCATTGCTGTACAATGAGCAGAGTGCTATCTAAAACCTCAACTATGCAAGCAAGGCATTGTCTCTGCTTTTTATGGCAAGGAGACAGGAGTGTGGATGCACAGGTGCTTGCTTAAAAGCAGTTACTAAGCACATTTTTTCTTCTTAAAGTTGACAGGCGGCTGGGGTGTGTTACAACTTGTTAATCCAATCATGGACTCCCACATGGAACCATTATGGAGGACATCCTAGGATGACAAATCCTGGCTCTGGGTCTTTTCCTGCCAGATTCGGCCACTCCAGCAGGATCTAGACACATCCCTGAATAACGACCCCACAGAACCACCTAAACTCTTAACTCCTTGTGCTTGAAACTTAATTTTAGCTCTACACAACTTAACGTAGAAAAGTTTCAGAAATAAAAGATATTATATTCTTTTTATATCTCATCATATTACTGATTTTTCTGATTGCTCTAAGCTGCTTTACTTGGTAAAGCACCTAATTCTGCAGGTGAATTCAGTACTTTCCTTTGGGCATAACTAGATAGTCTGGGCTGTCTGACTTCTATTAGTCAAATACCGATACACATAATTGATTTTTTTGTTCATCAATTTCAGCCTGGAGGTGAGGGTCTGTCACTATTTTCCTCAGCCCACCCTCTTCTCTTTTCCCATCAGCATCACAGGCCTCCAGAAAACAAAACAAAGCATTTGTTTCCCTTCATCTACACTTTCTACAAATGCAACAGGAATCATCAGCCTAGAGAATGAATTCAACACAAATGTTAAAACAAAAATCTACAGACATGAAGCAACTCCATCTCCGAATCATGATACACAATGACATGAAAGTAAGTGTGTCAGGCACAAAGCTTGCATGAGCCTGACCACCTCATTTCTATTCTTCAAAGGAAGGAAGGTTTTCATATTTTTTCTTATCATTCTTTGTCATTGTTTCTGATTAAGCCAAAAAATAGTTTAAGAAATAATTAAGCACTGCAATAACAGATTTTCGCTGTATCAATTACAGAAGGCATTCAGCGGGGATAGGAAAACCAACCTCTGTAAAAAATGCAAAATTTCTTCCCCTTTAAGAACACGTATACAAAATGCAACACAGAATTCAAATTCTTGTGGAGAGGACAAAAGACACAGAATCAAAGCAAAGTCATTATTACGACTCAATTCAAAATTCACTGGACAAACATGCTCAATGCATTCAAATAATTTTAAAGGTACACTGCAGACCATTTACTTAATTATCTGCAGGCTAGAGGAAGAATTTCCCTCTTTAACAGACAATATAAATCAATAGGTTGCCCCAATATACGAGGACCAAACATCAGGTTTTTAAGTTCTGATAATTCAGCATGTTCTAAAGATCAAAATCCTGAAATTTTAAACATTAATTCACACCAGAATGAAACAAGCACTTAAAAAAAAAACCCAAAGAAACTTAACACATTGATCACGTACCTGGATCAATGAGAAATTCTTGTTCTGCTGGAAAAAAGAACAGGCTATATAGCCTTTTACTTGAAAAATAAAACTACATTTAAAGATAACTGCTGAAACACATTTCATCATTCATGTTGCCTTGAAAAATCTGAGGCACTTGTCTCTGATCAGAAAAGCAATTCTGAGTATTAGTATGTTACAATTCAGTGCCAGTTTGCTTTAGAAGAAAAAAGAAAAGCTACTGTTTCTCATCCTGCACAAAGTGTAAAGAACCTCCGTGCCTCTATCTCCTCTCATTTTCTAAGCTCATTCTCCCCAACCCTTCTGAAACAAGTATGAGAACCTCTTATTCCCACAAATATGCCAAATGACAAAAGAGTATCAATTTATTTGTGTAAATATATACCTACACCTTGAACTGGAGGAGAAAGGTATCAGAAGGCTATACGGAACTTATTGCTACATTCCTGAAATCACACACACACACATTCACAGAGACACAGACATATACACACTGAATTACTGGGTACTTCACAAGCTAAGGACTTCCAACTTCTAGAAGATAACTTTGTAGTTAGTTTAAAATACAAAACTGTCAGCTTTTGAAAGCCTTGAACATTGCTAAATCATCCAAATATCAAAGAGACCCAATTAGCCTTCTCTGGAGAACGTAATTTCCCATGATGGCAAAGCAAACCCTAAGAAGTAGTGGATCCAATTCTCGTGTTTATCACTACCTATGATCGTTTTTAAACACGTAAACAGATTCAGAAACGTATGTCCCTACAACATTTATTCTTATTGAAATAGCATATGTATTCAATTGTCTATGCAGAAAATAGGTCCCATGATGGTGTTTAAGAACTATTTTGTGTATTGAAATATTTATTATTAAGTGCAGACAAGGAGGGTGGGTATTACTCCGTTTTAGAGCACCTGTTGAGCATGCACATGTTCCTGGCTTCAATCCCGAGTACCTTCATGAAAATAAATAAACACAAGTGCTTATTTAAAAATAAGAATAAATTTATAAAAAAAATGCATACTGAAAACCACTGCAATCTAGGAGCCACAATTATAATAAAAAACAAGTGTTTCTATCAAATATTGACTATAGGCCAATCACAGAGACAACCACAAATCACACCTGACAACCATCACGTGTGATTCTCAGCAACCCTACTAAGTAGGCACGGATGAGGAACCCGGC
The DNA here is from genome assembly GCF_048564905.1 of Vicugna pacos. Taxonomy (NCBI): domain Eukaryota; kingdom Metazoa; phylum Chordata; class Mammalia; order Artiodactyla; family Camelidae; genus Vicugna; species Vicugna pacos. Next base: position 2,879,609 of record NC_133010.1, on the reverse strand, counting down.
GCTGCGGATGAGGAGACGGAGCTCGGAGGAGCCAGGGACGCTGACCGTCCTGCTCCCAGTGACACCACGTCAGCCCAGAGCAAGCGCTGACATTGCTGCTCTGAGGAGACAGCCAGCTGCATGGAAACTTGGGGAACTGGAGAGTCCCAGAAAACACTCAAAAGTGTTCAGTGAAAAACCAGCTCAAATATATTCTACTGTGCCGCATCCTCTAAACACAGAACATGACTGAGACCTATTTGATGCCTCCGTGTCCTTTCTGCCATCATCATTTACTTGCCCTCTCAGCACGGCCATGATGAACTGGACCCTTATGAAGTGCACTCAGATGGCAGAGCTTTTAAAGCTGTTTTATGAAGTTTGTAAGACTCTGTCTAAGCCTCACACAGGCGGTCATCCATCACTTCTCACCGGTGCAGATGTACCACCTGAAATCACTCCTTTCTACTTTTTAAAATCCCTTCATGTAATACAGACTTTTAAAAAGCAAAGAAGTAGCTCAACCACAGACAGTGGACAGCTTTTCACCAAATTGACTCGAACAGCCCATCGGACTACCTGGGAGCCCTTTTCTTCTATTAAACCCACTTCCAGGTACTTCATCATTTTCTGACTGGTGGACTCGGCCTCTGACTGGCCTACTCAGAGAGCTCTCATCCTCATATCCGGGGGTGGGAGAGGACCCTGCTGTTGGGAGAAATCAGTGAGGAAGATGGACATCCTCCAGCCATGTCTGCACGGGTAGAAATGTCACAACGTGCTCAGAAATTATACCGTCAGCACCCCTGGGCTCCCATTGACTGGTTTCATATTAACCAAACTTATGACACACTGATGCAAGAGAACCAGAAATTTAACTTATTAATGTAACAGGAAATGTGAAACTATAAACCAGACTGAAATATCAGAGTTCAACCATGAGTACAGTTTCTCCTCAACGGCCCAAACTCGGGCAGGCAGTCACATGGCAATCGTGGACAGAAGCAGAGCAGGAAGGGTTTCTAGACTAACTCAATGGACTAAATTTCTGTTATAAGAACAGATCTGCTGCCCAGAAGACAATTAGCGCCAATCACGGTGCACTCTCCGTGAACAGTGGCTGTGACACGACTGTGAGCACCTGTGTAACTCTCTTTTCCCTGTCCTTTCTGGGTTAACTGATGCACAGAGGTACAGAGATCCAGGGATGCAGATACCTCTAAACACCCAAAGCCCATCCCTGGGAGCCTGGAAACCAGACAGCCAGGGTTTAAATCCCAGCTCTCCCACTTACTAGCTCTGTGACTTTGGCCAACTTATTTACCCTCTGTGTACCTCAATTTCCACCCTGTAAACCTGGGATAAAAATCAAATCTTCCTTACTCACTTGTTGTGAAGTTTGAAGGATTCATTTCTGTAAAACTCTCAGAAAAGAATGTAGCACATTTTTGGTGCCCAACAAATGTCAATTTAATAAGAAAATGATTTACGTCTCTCATCTGATCATCGTCTATTTCATGGCTAGTCTGAGTCCCAAAGGAAATCCTTATTTCCCCTCTTATAAACTCTTGGGGGCACCCTTCTCTTCCAGTCTACCACCTGTTTAAACTGAGGGAGGGGATGCCTCCTCCCCACTCCTCTGGGCCATGGGAGACTGCTTCTCTTTTCACACCCCTGACCCCTGGCCCACGGCTAGCCCTCCTCACACTAACAGATTGAGGTGTGAGTCCGGGGAGACAAACAGGGCATATGAAACCTTTCCTTTCCCTCCAGTGTTGGCCACCCTTAGGAAGCACCCGGGATGCTCAGCTCCATGGCAAGACAGCCCTGTACATTATGGGTCAGATCCTCTCAAGGGAAGGCTTGCTGTGGCCCAGAGTTACGTGGGACTGCGTGAGTCTCTAATTCTGGGACATAGTGTCATGACACCCACTCTCCCACAGCACTGAATTTCATGGAGAACGTGGCTTCATCAGTAATGAAGGAGACATTTATCACCTGCCTGTTCTTCTTTGTTATCTCTCAGTTGGCTGCTGGAGACATGTGTATAAGTATTGGGTCCCCTTAAGCCCCAACATATATGAAGTAACAAAAAATTCTGTGGCTTAACATTGGTTCAGGGCGACTGTGTAACACTTCTGACTCTGCTGATGCTAAATTATGAATATAGGAACTATGGAACCTCCTCAAATATCTTTCATCATAAAACCACCTTTTCTTATTTTCCTGTTTCTCAGTAATTGCCAAAGACTATCAAATGATGGCTTCACACCAAACAGCAGTTAAGTTTATGAGCCCTTTTGGCATAACCACTGTGCTAAACACTTTACAAAATTTCTAATTCTCACAATTCTACAAAGCAGAAATGAGTGTCCCCATCTCACAGACGAGGGAAAAACTCAGAACGAACTGACTCAGGATCACGTGGCTCAGTGGCAGCGCGTACACGCAAACCCAAGTCAAAACACTACACCCCTTTGTATATGTACCAAATCTCCTACCACCAATTGACACACAGCGGCGGGGTCAATACTTAGGGAACTCAGTACACTTTTCAGCTTTAAGGTGCTCCAGAGGCCGCTTCTATCTGCTTTATAAAATCCCGGCTCACTGGTTTCTAACACTGCAAGAAAAGTCCGATGTTGCCATTGTTTGCACAGGAAGTCTGAAATATTCACAGCGAGATGATAGAATAAAACTAAGATATAAGCAGAATAATATTTCCAGGTAGACAGACATAATGGGCATTGTGCTATCCTAAAGCACTAAGCAAAGGAATCAAAACAAAATAACGTTGTTTAAGCCTTCTTTTACAAACAGGAATATTAAGATTGTAAGAAGGTGCAACAGCGCCAACTATGGTTAAAAAGACCTTCCAGGTTGCCGGGAAAGATGCAACAAAAAACTTGCCTGTGGATCAGAAACAAGAATCAGATAACTAAAAGCTTATGTAGCACATACTGCACTTCGCTTCGGGAAAGGGAGGGGTATTCAGTATTTAATCTGATATTGGTAATACTCCTGAATATATACAAAAGACCCAGGCTCATGGAAACTCATCCTTGAAGAGGAATGAATCCAGTCCAGCCACTTCATTTTACAGGAGGGGAGACTGAGATCTGGGATCTCTCCTCACGGCCATTGGCATCAAAGCTCTCCTAGGCCTCATGTCTTGCACTGTAGCAAAAACCAACAGACCTGTACTAGGCCTATATTCATAAAAGCCACGTCTGTATATTTCCAACAGTAGGTAATCTAAGTATCTTGCAAAATACTTCTCAAAGAGCCAAGAAATCATACAACTGTATTGAAATACAAAAAATTTATTTACATATTAAAACAGCATGAGCTTTTTTCTATTAAAAAAGCTGACATGTCAAATCAATGTTTTGATATTTTAAAACCTATTAAGAGTGCAGAAACATAAATCAAAATTTTCTTTAATCACAAAAGAGAGAAGCTTATTCCCTGAAAATGATCAATGTGGATTTTTCTAAACTTAATGCTTCTGGTCAGATTCCTACGAATTTAAATATCTGAGTGGATAGTTACACGGCAACATGAATACTGAGTTGCAACAATACACATTCTGTGTAAATAATCTTCAAGGTCGTCTGCTTAAGACAATTTAACTAGTCCCTGTTTCAATAGAATGATACAGATTTCATTAAAAGTTCATACTGCACGCACACACACACGCAAATCCCTGTCATTGTGACAGCACATTTTTACTAAGCAGCTCATGGATGCTTTGTATACAAGGCGTCTAACTCTCACAGTCAGACACGGTAAACGGCATCACTCAAATTTTACAAATGAGGAAATATACTTAAGCCATGAAAACAACTTACATATTTGTCATCAGGAAAGAAAAGAGTAAAGATTTTACTTTCAATATTCACTGACAAACTTTTCCTCCATACTAAGACTACATAAAACAAATTCAGTCATTGCAAATTATTCTGTTAATAAACCACTAGAGAAAAACAAGCAACATCATTAGTAATGGTTGGACTTTCAAAGCCTACTCCTATTTTGCACTATAATCATTTTTAATGTTTTGTTATTTGTGCTTTCATAACACTAAAATAAAGAAAACATAAACTCTTTAAGTCATTACCTGAGAATGCAACATGTGTGAAAATATACAATTTTAATTTATGCCACTCTGTCTCACATTCTCACTGGTGTCTCTCCTTTGAAGGCCTCATCAGGCTGAGATCGCCAAAATCGGTCATTTATAGACTCACAGGAGTTCGAGAAACCACTCAACGGGAGGCTGATCAGAGGAGCAATTGAGAATGCATTCTGTGCAGCCTGGGTTCCAGCCCTGAGCCTGCCACCGCCAGCTGCGTGTGATTTGGGACAAGCTGCCCACTTCTCAATCCCTCAGCTGCAAAAAAGGAGACGCTGATACCTACCCGCAAACACCTGCTTTGAAGCAAAACATGAGAAACGCATTTTAGCCTTTGGTAGGTGTCCACTCACAGCAAGCTTGGTCATTATGATGATGAGGATTACTTTTAATAAGTTAAGCTAGACCAAAAATTAGAAATCACCATAAAGGAGAAACATTTAAACTCAATGAGCATTTCCTTTTGAATGGATTGAAGAAAGTTCTATTGATTTTTTTAATAAACCAAATTTTGTCCATTAATTATAGATTTACAGGTTCATGGACAAGTCTCCAGAAAAAGAATTAGAGGCCTCTAACCTCTGAATACAAGGAAAGTAAAGTTAAAAAAATTACGGGGGAGATTATACCTCACTTGAGAGAGTATATGCTCAGCATGCATGAGGCCCTCAGTTCAGTCCCCAGTAACTCCATTTAAAAACTATTTTTTTTAAAAATGGAGAATTAAAGCAAAAAGATGGAGGACTACAGAATTTTTTAAGAGACTCAACTCAGATTTAAGATGGGGAAAAAGAATCCATTTCTCACTGGAAATCTTGAGAACTATGTAAACCGGCTCTGAGTTGTCTAGTCTTTTAACATTATTCATGAATTCATATTACCAAGTCTTAAAACTACCTGATAACCCACAGTGGTTATACTGATCATAAAAGCTGCCAACGCGGATCGAGCTCCGGCTAGGAATGCTCTGTTCTGACATCTCTGCCCCTGAGGCCTCACCAGGCTGAGAGCACTAAGTTTTGTCATTCATGAGCATCTCGTGTAAGTCTTCCATTTGTGCTTCTCACTCTCCCCTCACCAGCCCCTCTGAGGGAAGCACTGTTATCATCTTCCCCACCTGCAGATAAGGCCACTGAGGCACAGAAACTAAACCTGCTCCAGGTCACATCGTCATTAAAGGACGTCTGTATTTCTGCTGTTTTGTGATTGACAAAGGAATCTGAGATATCAATTCAAGGGAGACTGTTAAATAATCAAGTCTGTCAGGTCTTCACCTCAAAAAACAGATACTATAAATTCCCGATGTAGGATGAGGCTGCCGCCACAAAATGACTCAGCTAGAAATTAAAATCCAAGATGAAGCAGCGGATACACGTAAATATTCATGACTGTCAACTCCGCTCATGGGTCTGGGCCCTTCAATGCCTGAACGGGGGTCAAATCCCCACCCATGTCTGGGAGGGAAGCGCGGCTCTTCCGGGTCTCACCCAGGCTTCACGGGCTGTTTCCCCCAACAGAGTGTCCTCAACGATTAAAATACTGTCAAGAATTTTACACCATGCAAATCTGAAAGACATTTCTGCAGATGGAGCACTTTCTCAGGCTTAAAACCTTTTCGCCTACACTCAGCAAGGGGAAAAAAGAAACATGACTCTACAAAGTCTCTGAGCCTCACCTCTCACAGGAGTAGAATGGCCTCAGCACAAGATGAGTCTTCACACTGCAGGGTGAGAACAAAATAAAGCCGCCCCAACAACAGGCACTCTCAGAGACAGCATCAGCAGCCTTCTGCACACTCACGGTTGTGCAGCCCTTACCACCATCTATATCCAGAACACTTCATCATCCGAAAAGAGCACCCCTGTCACTAGCAGTCACTCCCCAACCCCCCTCCATCCAGCCCCTTGCAACCATCACCTGCTCTCTGCCTCTGCATGTGCCTTTTCTGGGAATTTCTGATCACTGAAGTCAACAATAAGTGGCCGTTGGTGTCTGGTTCCTTTCACTTTACGTGCTGTTATCAAGGCTCGTCCATGTTGAAGTGGTATCAGCATCTCTCTTTTTTTTTATGAAAATGTTAAACTTTATTAGAAGGTGGTAAATACTATCAAAAAGAGTAGAGAGGAGTTTAAGGGGTGGGATTTCAAAGGGAAAAGGGTGGGTTGAGCAGTCACGGTGGACTTCCCAGAGCAGGTGGCTTTTTCCATATTCCCCTTTATTTATTTTTTCTTTTTTATTTACCCTTATGTCTGAATAATGTTCCACTAAATGGAGATACTGCATTTTGTTCATCCATTCAGCAGCTATATATGGACGAGGTCCAGGAAAATGAGTGTAAGAGGTGGCTTGCAGGGATGGCATTTAAGCAAAGGGCAAGATGTGCTTTCAAGAAAAAAAAGCGAACAATCAGAGGCACAACGAAATTCAGCGCATTTCTGAGAAAGTGCATGGTTGCTTCAGTAGGACTGCCGTGCAGGGCTGTGGGGGAGAGTGACAGGAGACACAGTGAGGGAGTCACCTGAGAATATTCCCCACTGCAAGCAGCTCAGCCATTTCTCCTCCCTCATCCTGTATTTTAGAGCCATTTTTGCTAACTTTTCTCTTATTTCAAGTAACAGTAATTTAGTTACACATCTGATCACCTGCATCAGACCACATTACCTCCAAGCCACAGAAAATCATTCACTGACTGGAGAAGCTCCAAGACATAACGGTGATGGACCATGGAGTCCTGCCGCATCCCAGCCTGCAGGCACAAACCACACATGTTCCCTGGTGATGTCCGGAAATTAAAATGCATGGAAATATCTCACTGCTGGTGCACGAAATCTGCCCCCAAATTGCCCCAATATCATGCTGGGAAACCACTACTCAACCCTTGCACTGCCCCCCCCCCAAAAAAAAAGAGAGAGAGAGAGAAAAGAAAAGAAAAGGAAAGAAAAGAAAAGAATAAAGCTAAGAAAGAAAATTTAGGCTCTTCCTTTGAAAACCAGCAACCATCATTGCCAGTATCTGAGCTGGAATGATCCTGACTTCAAAAACCACTGTGCAGTTACTTTTCAAACGTGACAGACATATATGTATTTCACGTAGATGATATTACAGTGGGATCTTTCTTTTTGAAATTTCCAGTTGCAACATTAGCAGAAGAAAGTTTATGTTTCAGTTTTTAAAAAAATCAATTATCTTCCACCTTCTTAATTTAAACCTATTATTATTTTATAAAGGGAGCTATGCTACAGATTATAAACTGTTTGATTTCTGCAAACAAGACCTATATGACTTCACTATTTCAGAGCAAGCTTTAATGATGCTTTGAAAAGTGCGGTCTGGGGTGCTCACTAACAGCTCTTTAAATACTGACAAGGATGTGCTTGTACTGCAAAGGCTCTACCTCCACATCAACTCAGAAAACCAAAGAAACTACACCAAAGCCTTACTTTATCATTTTTAAATATTCCAATTCTTTTGAATATTAAATTTCTAAAAAGATAAGATTTTTTTTGAGAAAGCAGTTGTATTATATTTCCTCTCATCAAGAAAGCAATCTTTATCAAGAATTAATACCCCTGTGGAAATCGAAATGACGGGACGTTTCTAGCTAAGTGAACATGCAAATCTCAACAAAAGCCTATATCCTATCAGATCTCAGTCGAACGAGCTCAACAAAGCTGGAACTTAGCTCTTCTGTTCCTTATGTTGGCTGAGCTAGGATCATCACACAAGGCAGGGAAGGAGAGAAGAGGAAAGTCCACCTGGCGGCCTCCATCTGTTTTCTTCCAGCCACAAGGTGCCGCTAGAGAGACCCCGTTAACAAGCCCTCCCCATAAGGAAATCCGGCATCCACACTGCCCCTGAAGTCCCCAAGCAGCCCCGATGCCCCTTTCCCACTGGTCACCTCCCAGCCTGTGAATGGTTTTCTAATGACCCTCCCAGTTGGTGGCACCATCCCCCTCTTCCCTGCTACACACACGCGTGAGCGCGTGCACACACACACACACTCACAGCCAAGGCAGCCTTCCCAAAGCACAAATTTGATTACATCACCCCCACTTCAAACCCTTCAGAGGCTCCCGGGTAGAGTTATAGCCCGATCCCCGACCCTGCTTGCCCAGCCTCACTTCAGTACCCAGGTCCCCAGTGACCTCAGGGGCCCCGTGACCTGCTGCTACTTCCCACTTGCCTCCAGGCTCATTTTGACTGTTTGTCAAGGAAGCCTTCCTTCCCTCCAACCTCCGCACTTTGGGTTAGGTGCCCTGCTGTGTTCCTAGAACAATCTACACTAAGTCAACTTCCGACACTACTAAGCTCTCAAGAAGCAAGTACATTTCTTACTATTCTGGGTCCACCCCCTCTCCCCTAGACACTCAGAATTGCGTGTGTTATGAATAAATGAATGACGGGGTGGTGCTCAAAGGGACAGGCAGAGCTGCTCTCCTGAGGGTCACTTCCTGCTAACACCCTTCACTGCCTCCTCTGAGTCAGTTCTAGTAAAAATCAAGCTCCTCCAAAGCCCTCCACACCTAGGCCCTCTCCAGTGTCCTTCCCAGCAGGGGCACCCACCACCCTGGACCACATAGGGCTCTCTCCCCGAGTCCCAATCCCACAAGCCTCCAGGCCTCTACCCGTGTTTCTCCTGCCACCTGAGTCACCCTCTTGATTCCTTCTCCTGGCTGACTCTTACTCTGTCCTCAGAACTGAATGTAGAGCCAATTTCTTCCAGGAAGTCCTCTCTGATGATGTCCTTTAGCTCTTGGCTGGGCTCCCTCTACAGCAGCACTGCTTGGCGACCAACTGGTATTTGTCCACCTGCTCCTTTGAGACCATGACCTCTTGGAGGCCACGTGGGAAAAAGGAGTGAGGTGACAAGAGGGGTGGGAAGAGCAAACAGCAAAATCACAGCCCAAGTCCCAAATTCAAGGATTCTGTCTCAGATAAAAAGAATAAACTGTTTCATACGTGTGTCATTTGGCTATGATTTTTGTGGCTCATGGAAAACAAGAGCTTGGTGTTCAAGTATAAAATCCAAGTTACATGCAAAGAAATGTATACATTCATATCCAAAGGAAACCAGAGCGGCTCAACAACAGTTTGCAGTTAAAATCCAATGGAACTTTGATAAAGGCAATCTCCCTCTCTCTCTTTATTTTTATTATTTATTTTTTTTGGTATCATATAGTTTTAGAAGTATTTGTATAACTAAGTGATGGCTACAGCCTATGATTCTGCACTGGAGTGTTTCGGGCTAATGAAGCCCAGATTACATGCACTGTGTAAATGCAATCACACCAAAACAATGACAGGCGCCCTAGTGTCTGAGCTGAATTTCCAAAGCAGAGAACCTTACATTGGAAGACAGCTCTCAGTATAAAGTAAGAAATGCAATGTTCTATACTCAATTTCATTCGCTTTATGGGCCATTGACAGATAATATATCTTGTTTAATGAAACCCCAAAATATATTGTCATCTTCGATTTTCTCCATCTGACTGTTTTATGCTAAATTTGGATATCAAACCCTCACTCCATATGGAAAGCTCAGGCCTTCGCTGCAGCACAGTTACATCCCGAGGAAGAAAGCCCATCAAGGGAGAACTGGAGAGTTTCCCTTCAGAAGCTGCTAAGTGTGGTTTTGCACCTGTATGTCATTTGCAACCACGTCACCGTCAAAGGAGTAAAACCTTACATCTGTGGGGCATAAAGCACTGCGGTGCTTCCGAACCATCAAAGAACACTGAGCTTTGTGCAACAGTCCTGAGGCACTTAAAGAGTACTTTCTCTGAAAGGCTCCAAAACTGACTCACTTCACAATTTCAGGTACAACGGGGAGGTACCCGAATTAGTAGAGAGAACATGCCCTTGATGTCTGACAAGGCCCTGCTTGAATCCTGCTACAGCATTTACTACCCGCTAAACGGACCAATTCCTTAACCCCTCTGAGAAGGCTTCCCAATCTGCAAAACGGGGCTGCCACCGCCCACTTGGGAGGCATGGATGTGAATGCAACACGCAAGTAGGGCGGCCGACTGGTACCTGACACGGGCCCTGGCTAGTTTCCCACTGCTGCCCTTCTCCCCCTATAAACTTGCACTGTTCCCCCTGGTAAGGGTGAAGCCCCCAGAACAGACTGCCCAATTCTTCTGTGTATCCCCGGATACATGCCTTACCCTTAGGAGGCCAGAAAAACAACTGCGTCCACCACAGTCACTATCAATGTTCTTAAGAGTCTGGGTTTTTTTAACTCTATGTTGCAGGGAGACAATTCCAGAATTGTTCAACCACCTTTCTCCAGGTTGGCTCCTCTCCCAGCGCCCATCCCTTCTCACCTCAAATCTTCTGTCTGATTGCCTTTTGTTCATGGGAAAGAGAGTCCGCTAGGGTGCGGTCTCCCTAGGCCTCCTTCCCTTACTCACAGGAGAGTGTGACTACCTTCTCCCAACTCCCCACTCCGACTCCAGCTTCTGAGGAGTTTCCCCTCCTGGACCCTGCAGCCTCTGGATCGTCCCAAGACATGCACACGTGGCCACAACCCTCCCTTCAGATTTCTTCCTGGGTGGCCCTGCCCACCCCCCAGAACCTTAAGGATAAATGCCATTGCTCTGAAAATCGCAAACGCTGCTGACTGACACAGCAAAGCTGCATGGTCTGGGCTTTCCTCCAAACCAGGCACAGCCCAGACCCCCCTCAGCCACAGTCTGCACCTCTTGAGATGAGCAGATCCACTTGCATGGCTGTGAACACAAGCTAAGAATGACGAATCCCAACCTGTATCTCTAGTCCCCCTACTTCACCTTAGCCCCAGGCTCATAGACCGAGTGTCTCTTGGAAGTCCTAACTTGAATGACAAATGGCATCTTAAAAATGCCTTATGTCAAAAAAAATAAGCCTTATGTCCACCATTTACTCTAGACTTCGATTCCTGGCAGGTACCTCCCAGGCTCCCCATTTTAGTAACAGCCCCAGCACCCACCTAGGTGTTTGAGGTCACATTCAATTTCCACTGTTCCCTCCACCTGACTCTGCCCTGGAATCAGTCTTGTCATTTCTGTCGCTAAGCCAGTCTCAAGACTGGTTCTGCAGGGACCACGGACGGAAACCCACAAGCTCACAGCAAGGTGCACTGAGTCACAGTCCTCCGAAGGGAGCTCCCTGGAGGGGGAGGCATCTCCTGCCGCCGGTCACCTCAGAAGGCACTGGATTCTCACAAAGGAGGACCAGGAGAAGGGACTCAAGGATCTCCTGTGGTCTGAGCTTTGAAGGGCCCGAGGTCTGGGGGAGCTCCTAGTTAGCTGACACTCCTGCAAGTGAGCAGATGAGGATGGGGAACCCAGGCAAGTCTGTTCTCGCTCCGACCCCTGGTCTCTCGGGAGCCACGGGAAAGGCCTGTTTTCTTGGCACAGCCCGGCCATCACAGATGCCAGCCTGCATTTGCCAACCCAGACAGCCTAGACTGCTACTTGCGACTCTTACTTCTGTTCTGTTCCCCCACAGAATGTGATGGACTCTTTCAGAAAGTCTGGCCTGTCTCAAGCGAGACCAAGTCATTGAAGGATGAAGTGTCCACATTTGGACCAGAGCATGAAAGGAGAAACAAGTCTCATGGCCAGCATGACGGTGGTGGCCAAACCGTTCCCCTGGGTGAGAAGAACCAGGGTCGGGGTGAGAATGCAAGGTCCCTTCACGGCTGACAGGGGTGTTGGAGATTCACTACCGCAAAATAACGACATGGCCGTCAGTGGTGGACATCAGCTGCAACAGACACAGAGTCAGCTATTTACTGCCAAAAAGGGGTTAAAGTACAGGCCAATGCAGGGAGGCCTGCACGGCTGCTGAGGCAAACCACAGATCTGGCTCTTAATGCCCACTGGCTGAAGCAGAGAGGAAGCTACGGTCCCATTTAGTGGTCCCTGTGTCCACCAGATCCAAGTGAACCAGCTACTTAGGAGAAGGCCATGTTGTCCTGATGCTTAGAAAAACCAGCCTCATAAAGTGAACAAAAGAGTTTCATGTATTTTAGACCCACTCCTGCCCCTCTATTTATGCAAAGTAAAGTAAATGGCACTGGGAAGTTGAATGCAAAAAAAACCCAAAAAACAAAAAACCGGTGACTGCTTCCTCCAACATCATCCCCTGCAGCTGCTCACCCCCGAGCCAGCCACTTCCTCACCAGTGACCGCCAGCCAGGAAGCGCCGTCACGCACGTCACACAGCGACAGCCAGGAACCGCGTACCGAGCACGTTTGTGTAAAAGCCAGAATCAAGCAAGGTGCTGCAGATTTTGACTTTCCACGTTTAAATACTCCATGAAAAAATCCCTCAGCAGCCGCCTAAATCAATTCGCATCTCACTTCTTCAAAACAAATAAACAAAATTAGTAAGAGCACATTTGTCACCAAATATAAGGAGGAACAAACAGGTTCCTCAAAGCAAGGAATTTAACAGGTATCAAACTCCAGTGGGTGATGTGCTAACAGAGCAAAAATTTCAAAAAACTAGAAAGTAAAAAGATGACCAGGATAATATATGGATCAAGGCAACTGTTATGTTTTTGCTTTTTAAAGTGATGGAGACAGCACAGAGGGCGATCTGACTATTTCCAATGCAGGGTGTGCAAAGCCCACATTTTCAGACCCAACAACATGCTCACAGGGTGGTATAAGAGAAAAAGGAAAATAGAAAAAGGAAAAGAGGAACAGCGAAAATTAGAAACACACGAGAACAAAAATAACTGAGAGCATTTACAAGAATTTACGTGAGTGTGATGAGGACAGGGACGTGGGGACGGTGAGACCCACACTCACCTCCTGATCCAGGAAAGGCAGGGGCCTGAGGGGAGTGGCGCTGCCGAGGGACCACAACGTGGTCAGCGCCCCAAACCAAAACTTCACCTAAATGCGTGTAGACAGCTTTTGAGCTACAAAATGTGGTCGCATTTCAAGCTGGACAATTTTACTCACTCCCACCAAAAGAAACAGGGGAGAATTAGGCTCTGCTCCTGAACCAAAGCACTCTTTTAAAAATTAATGACTGTGGAATAGTAAAAGCAACAATGGAGTAAAAGTGACTGGAAGAGAACTTGCTTGACCCGAGCTCACTGGCCGCGTTATCTCACTGACGTTCAGATGCTGGCTGAGACCTTATGGTACCAAAACAGACAGACCCACAAGGAGGGAGGTTTAATGCGCTGCTGTATTTTGATGCCGGGAGCCATGCCTGGTACACGAGGTTCTGGGTAAAACAATGGTGACAGTGTCAACCACTATGGGCTAAGCACACATCCAGCTACTCTGCCAAATCCCAAAGGCAGACTTCAAAAGGCAAAAACAAGCTGGCATTCTGTGGTGGGTCTGCAGACTCAGAGCCAAGCAGTTGCTGAGCAAAAATGTCACCAGTGCCTCCTATGACAAAAGAGGAGGCACTGGCCTGGGGGCTGGGGCAGGGCTCCAGGCTTCCACTGCTCACTCACCAGTCTGTGCAGGGTGAGAAGGTGGTCCCTGCTTACATTGCACCGATGCACCTACCTTGACTAATGCCTGGGGGCTCAGCAGGAGGTGACAAATCAGGTGAACGGAGCCAGCCTGGGTGTGGCCAGTGCTGGCAGCTGTGCCCTCAGCTTTGCCTAGGCCACTAAACCTGCCAGCTCATCTACAAGGAGCAGAAGGGGAGTGCAGGCGCGTAGATCACAGGGCCCTGCGAGGACAAGTACAGATCATGGCCACGACATGCCTCTCCCCTTCCTTATACCATAGAGGCATGTCCGGGGAGGAAGTCAAAATTAATCCAGAGCCCGCCAGGCACCACATGCAGGTGGGACACGGATCCCCTGTGCCTGTCATTCACAGGACTGTTGTGGACTTTCTTTTTATCAATTCTCTGGCATCTTCTCCTCCAACTTACCAACAACCAGAAAATAGAATCTGACGTTAGAATCACAGAGAATCATAGAACACCTCCTCCACATCAGGCCCGGCAGCAAGGGCCAGGTCCTCCGACCGTCACCTGTGGGACCACCATGAGCGCTCTCAAGACTTAAGGCCTGAGGCCGTAGGCCGGGGGGACACAGCTCCCCTCAATCTCCCCAGTAAAGGGGGACCACCCATCGGCAAAGACATCTCACCCTCTTCTGCCCGAGGGACAACTTGAAAGATACACAGGGAATCATGGTAGAGGGTGAGGGGCTAGGCAGCCCAGAAGAGCTCGTCTGCACTTCCAAGGCATAGTGGGGCCTTTGACCTAATCACAGGGACAAAGTGAGGACGAATTTTTCCCTGCCCTGTCCCATTCTCCGTGACACGCCTTTCCCTGCGTATGGAGCTCATTCGGAAGACCCTGGCAGTGTTTCTGATGTCATAACTTGGCATGGCGGCCATCAGGCAGGGTAGAGGGCCTGAGCCGTGTTGGTGCTGGGCCTGGGAGGCAGGAGACATCGGCTCCACCCCCAGCTCAACCAGCGCTTCGTTCTGCATCTCGGGATTCAGAGTCTCATCTATAAACAAAGGGATGAAACTGTCCCACGACAGGCTGTCCAACAGGAATGAAATAAGAGTCATGTAAATAATGTTTCCCAGTTGCTACGTTTAAAAAGTAAAAAAAAAGGGGAAAAAAAACTAGAAACTGATTTTAAGAACAGATCTTACTTATTCTACTGTATGTAAAATACTATCATTTTGACATGTAATCAATATAGAAAGTAAGAAGATAGTTTACATTCTTTTTACTAGACAAGTTTCAGCATCTGATGTGCATTTGACCTACAGCACATCTCAGCTCAGACCAGCCTCCTCCCCAGCGCTAGTAGCATCATTGGCTGTGGCTACTCTATTGGACAGCAACTCCAGGGGTCCCACCAAGTGTCCTGGCTGAAAAGGGGGAGTAAGTGTCCACACTAACCCTAAAAGGATCTCTCTGAAACAAAGGCGGATTCACTTTTAAACGTCTGAAAACTGGCGGGCTGCACCTCCTTCCCGCCTTGGCTACAAGACAGCCCTCTTCCTTGCTGATCCCATTCAGGATGTAGGGAAGCAACCTTTCACACAGCCAGGGTAGCCCGGCCTCCAGGTTGACTTGCCTGCTGTCTGTGTTCAGTCCCACGAAGTCCTCCTTCTCAAACAGGATGTAGAGGAAGGGAGTATTCTCCCCAGAATTTTCGGGGTCCCCATCCAGCCACTTGGACTTGGGCAAGATGAAGAGAGACTCAGTGAAGTCCTCGATCCTCTTCTCCACCAACCTGCAGTCCTCATAGATTGAAGGCCACGTCGGCGCGCGGCTGCTCGGCCACCTCCCCATACAGCACAAAGACAAAGAGCTGAGAGTCGTAGAGTGTGGTGCCATACAGCTCCTCTGTGCGTGGAGCTTCTAGATGGTCTTGGCCAAGAGGCAGTCGGTAATGGTGACAAGGCCCACGACATTGCGGTGGGTCTGGAAGTCACTCCATCCATTCTCGGGCACATAGTGATACCTATAGTAGATACAGAGTGCCCACTGGGAGCCGCACGGGCTGATCTGGCTCACCAAGGAGATTCCATTATAGATGCAAAAGAAATTCTCCTCTTAGATGATCCCCACGGATTGGACCACAACGGGGAGAGTCTGGTGGTCCTCAGCACATTGCACGTAGTCAGGGGCGCTCATGTTGCAGGCCCTGCCGAGAGGGGAGAGTTCGAGGTACATACTGTGCTGTGGGCTGCGTGCCTCACTGGGCTGCGGCGACCTGGTGTGTACCAGCCAGAAGGCAAGGGAAGCCCTAGCAAATCGGGGGTAAGTTTGTCCTCAGCGTCTGCACATGGCTACTGTGGCTCAGACCACATTACCCAGCTTTTGGTCTAGGCTTCCATCCCCTGCAGGAAAGGGTCATTTCTTGTTTTCTGTTTCCAAGCACCTAGCCAGGCCCTGATGCAAAGTCAGTGCTCAAAGCTGCTGAATAAAGGAATGAAAAAAGGAACTGCTTCCCCACCTCTCAGCAGGATATAATGCAAAGAACCATAGTGGGATCAAAATATCTGGATTTCAATTCCAATTTATTTGAACTCCTAAGGTGCAGAATAATGGGTAAGAAAACTTGCTTTGGGGAGGAGGGTACAGTTCAGTGGTAAAGCACGTGCTTAGCATGTACGAGGACTTTGGCTCAATTCTCAGTACCTCATTTTAAAAAATGCAACAAATAAATAAACCTAATTACCCCCCTCAAAAAATATTTTTTCAATTCAAAATTCAAAATAAAAACACCTTGCAATTGACACAACATTGTAAACTTGACTATAAAACAATTTAAAAAAATCCTTGCCTTACAAGAATACATCTGGATTATGGAAGTTTGCAAATGTAAAATGCCTAGAGTACCACCTGCATAAGAAGGAACTATACAAATGTGCTATCCCTCATTTATGAGCTATTTTTCCTTTGGGGAGATCATAACTTCTCAGAGATATTTTCTCATATTAAAAAATAAAAGAAAACTACCTGATTTTCCATACTGCTGAAGAATCAGATAACCCTACAAAAGCATCTGAATTATACAGTTTATTCAATAAATGTTTGTTGAATGAATGAATAAACAAGCAAAATGAATGCTGCTCCCTGGCACAGACCATCATAAGGTTACTGCCTGGAAATGCCAAGCCCACGTTCCACCCGACTCTACACTAACCACGTGGGTGACCTGGGCAGGCCTGTGTGCTTGTCTTAACACCAGTTTATTCATAAATAGAAATGAGGGCAATAACACAAACCTAAAAGGGTTAGTGAGTCACAAATGAATAGTACCCCAACCTTGCAAGATGGAACCATTAAAGAAAATTGGGCAAAGAGTCCATAGGCCCTCTCCATATTATCTCTTACAACTACATGGGAATCTACATTACATCTCAAAATAAAAAGTCTAATTTTTTAAAGAGGCTATTGAGGTTAAATGAGCTCACTGTCTCAAATAAGGAACACACAGTACAAATAAGACAATGCACAGCCCATGAGATACACTCAGTAAATATTCCCACTGAACCCACTGGTCTCCCCAACTTCAGAGCACGAGGAAGGGTCCTCGTGGCCAGAGGCCACTGCACCTGAAGCTAACAAAGCTAATGGTCCCCACTTTCAATAGTCCCTGCCATCACCCTAGGCCTAATTTTGTATTTGTAATTTTTTCTTTTTATTAAATAGAAATCCCCAGTTGCATAGCGTTCAGGTCACCAAAATCTGACCACAGAGATCATGATGGCAACCCTGCTTGGTGAAACAATAAAATGAAAAGCCTTTTCCACAAGACCTCTGTGAAAATCTACTAGGGAACTTCAACCTGGACTGAGAGGAAGAGGACTGGGGAGGAGGGGGCCATCTGAGGCACACAGACCCATGGGCCACCTGTCCCACGATGGACTTTAGACTCAACACTCACCCTCCAGGAACTTCAAAATACACACAGACAGAGTGCTGTGGACAATATATATATATTTGTAAAGAAATACCTGACTCTCTAGCAGGTCTTGTATCTACCGAGACACAAATGGCTTATGTGAATAATGTTTCACAAAAGCCTTAAAATATTATCACCCCAACTTGACACATTAAGAAACTAGGGAGAGAGGTTTATCACATTGTGCAGGATTAGAGAGAGGCCACGTCAGACACCGTATTTAAACCCAAGCCTTTGCTCCAGTGCTTACACTAGAAAGTGTGACATACTGCCCCTTTCCTGCACTCTCCCTGCAATAAATCTCTGAAGAGTATTTTCTCTGTCACCTGGAATCACAATCACATCAATTTTCCACAAAGAGCTATGTCACTCCTTGGAGGACTTATCAAAATCTAAAAGGTTGGGTTGAGAGGAGAGATTTGCATTTTCTGTTTCTCAAAGGAAACATGGCTTTAAAAGAAACTGAAAAGCGCTTATCTAGTCTAAGCCCTCATTGTGCAGAGAAAGAAACGGTGGCTCAGAAGAGATGAGGAAAGGCCTTATTAACAAATATTGCCTCAGCGCAGCACCAAGCCAGCCCTGGGCACTTCTGGGGGAGGATCTGGAAGTCCCAGGAGAATGAGTGTTACAAAACAGAAAGAGAAGAAGCATACAAGGCCCTGTCTCTACATCACCATACCATGAAGTTCCACCAAATTACCCAGTATGGGTGTAGCCAACATTAAGGTGAGCTAAACAGGTTATAGAAACCTGGAAGTCTCAACCATAGTGGAAATTCCAAAATTTACTGTTTTTTTCAAGTTCAAACATCAGTTCAGTGGGCACTCTGTACCAGGGACTACACGAGGCCTGGAGTTCGCCCAAATACAGATCTCTATTATCACGTGTGCAAACCACACACAAGCCCACCAGAAGAAAAACGCCCACACATAAGATGGAATTACAGAAACCGAAAGCAGCCAACCAGCATATATTACTAGCAAAAGTGGTGCTGCTAGAAATAGACTCATGGACATAGAAAGCAAACTGTTTTTAGCAGGCAGGAAAGGGAGGATTAACAGATACACATTAATAAATATAAACTAAATGACAAGGACCTACTATATAGCACAGGGTACTATATTCAATTTCTTGTAATGAGTTGTACTAAAAACATTCTGAAAGACATGTATATACATATGCATATGCTTATAACTGAATCTCTGCTGTACATCTGAAGCTAACATGGTAAATTGACTACACTTCAATAAAAAATAATTTTATATAATAAGCAAAAATAAAAGCAACATCATAAAAAAAGTAAAAGAACACTGTAATCCCCTTAGCTGTAGATGGTGGAGAACTCTGCAAGCACCAAGTCCACTCAAACACTCCAGCACTGGCTGTCACTAATTCTAACCATCAGAGAATCACTTGGCTTCTAGGAGGTTACTTTTCTCTTCTGTGAAAGTCTACAGTTGCATCTAATGATGTATTGAATCTCATCATCCACAAACCCAAGAATTAATGAGGATTTCCCATAGGCCTGGCTCTGGACAGATGAAAAGATAGGGTCCCAGATATATTCATGTGTAGAAGAAGTTTATGCCATAAAGACATTAATTCTTCCTGATTTGATAGACAGATTCATTGCAATTCTGATTAGAATTCCTCCCAGATATTTCATGGAATGTAACAACTTAATTTATGGTCAGGAACAGCCAAGAAACTTCTTTAGAACCACCAGTGGGAAGGAGTGGATAGGTCATTCATTTCCACTGGACTTTCTGATGTGATGAAAACGTTCTGGAATAATAATGGTTGCACAAATGTGAATATGCTAAAAGCTGCTGAATTGTAACATTTAAGTGGGTGGACTTCATGGTGTGTGAACAATATCACAATAAAGCTGTTATATGAAAAAATCCTTCTTGCCAATTATTTTTCCCTCTATACTACTTGTCTGTCCCACAATTTAAGAAAAACAAAAAACAAAACAAAACAACAACAACAAAAAAAAAAACAGATTTTGCCAGGAGCTCTTTAGGACTGCAATATCCCTGGGACTCCAACGCCTCGGGTGGTGCTGTTCCTGTTAACACACACTAGCTGGGCTGGGCTAGTTAGGGACTGAAAGTATCTTTTTAAGATCGACGGTCTGACGTTTCACCCTGGGAGAGTGAAGGATGGAGGATGTCACAGCCTCATGCCTTCAGCTCATTTTTAACTGAACCAAGCCCTGCTTTCACCACTTTAATCCCTCTTACTATAAAAACACGTGACATCAACAAGCACAGCCATCATAACACCTGAAAGTGTTCAAGGTACTTACCTGGGGCAGAAATACTGAGCAAGGAGACAGAAGCTCCCTCAGAACTGTCGCTCCCTTTTCCCGACTCCACCAGAAGCTGGGCGTTACAGCCGGAGGCTCTTAGCTGGGAGAGCAGCGCCCACGCCGCTGATCTGTACCTCAGAGAGCGGGAAAGGGAGAGGAAGGCAGCCCCGGGGTCGCGGGGCAGGGAGAGCGGGGTGGGGGAAGCGGGCTGCAGCCCCGCTCGGAGGTGAGCCTCAACCTCAGCCCCATCCCCAGGTGCCCGCCCCCGTCCGGGTCCGCAGACCACGTCCGCCCGGGACGCAGCCCGCCCAGGGGCGGGGACGGGCCGGCGGCCGAGGAGAGGAAGCCCGGGAGGAGAGGACTCGCGGGCGGGAGAGGGGAAGTGGACGCCGGCCGTGAACTGAGGGGATCCCGGCTGAGCCAAGTGGCGGCAGGGGCACACCTGGCCCTGGACAGCTGTGGCCGGGGCGCCGGGGCAGGTGGCGCGGGCAGAGGGGCCTGGCCCGAGCAATTCAGCAGAACACACGCTGACTGGCGCCATGGGGGGCTGTGACAAGCCGACCGCCCTCCCGCAGCCGAATGACCCCTTTCCCAAGATCCCCCCACCTTACACTTCCACAGCCAGAGGCCCGGCCCCAGGCAGGAGCCAAAGGCCTACCGGGCGACAGGGCTGTGAAGCCTTTGGGGCCGATCCTCCGCTCGGAGCTGGAGCTTCCAACCCGCGGTCCAGCTGGCATCGACTGCGCATGCGCAGGAGGGCCAGCGATCCGCTCTGGATCCTGAGAGAGAAGGTGGGGAACTGAGGGAGGGAGAATAATGTAGGAGGAGGGGAGGAGGGGAAAAGTGGAGGGAGACAGATGGACAGGAGGAGCAGAGAGAAGGCAGGTATCTGGAGTTGGGAGGGGAGTTGCAGAGACGGGGAGAAAGCGTTTTACCTCTGGGGGCACCACAAAGGAGGCAGCAGTCCTGCCTATGCACCTTTCTTTAACCCTTCAATGCCCACAGCTCATATTTTACGTCCCTGGCCCAGCCCTCCAGCTAAGGTCTCTGCAGAAATCTCACCCGTTGCCCCCACAAGGAGCTGGGTTTACTGTTGCTCCGGGAACCAAGCACCCGCAGGTGTCGCTCAGAACTACCTTGGGAAGAGTACACATTCCTGTTTTACACGCTGGGAAACAGGGAGGCAGGATCTCTGCCTTAGCTTCACTGTCCCAAGTTTTGAGCTGGCAGGGAGCGGGAGGTAAAATGTCAGAGCCCCAGAAGGAGCAGACTGCCTGAGTGTTGGTGCATAGTCCCCATCCCGCCTGAGTAAACCACACCCCAACTTTGGGGAATAATCAAGGGCTCACAGTAGGCCCCTGTGTGTGGGAGAGCTGCCCTCAGTTCCAGTGCCCAGCTTGCTAGGTAGGTAGAAGTGTTACTGAGTCCAAATTCATTCTCCTCAGTGCAGGACAGGCCAGTAAGTTGGGAGACCAGTTGTTGGGGCATGAAATAGATAGTTTCTGTAGACCTAGATGGCAAACTAATGTCCTGGGAAACCATCTCCCCAGGTCAGAATTCAGGCTCCTTTCCTATGTGCTTGGTTTTTGCAAATTTCTTTGTGTAGGAATTCCTTCTTGTTAGGATCCTTTGTTCTTGCAGCTATCTGCCTGGGTCAGATCCCTGTAAACCTCCAACAAAACAAACGTTATTTTCTATTCTGCAACTTGTTATCTTTATATGATTGGAAAAGTGTTAAATACCCTTAAAGATCAAAGCCTTCAGAATAGGCTCTCCTGTATATTTTAGGCTCTAGGCAACATTGTTTTACAAGCAAGATGAAGCCTTGGAGACAGAGCACAGGGTTTAAGTCAAAGGAACAGATCTAATATGGAGTCAGATTTGTTCTTTTCTATTACTGTGGCAGAAGCCACTTGAGGATTTAAATCCCTTTAAGTAAATATAAGTAAAACTTTAAATGAATTTACATACATTGGTGGGAATGTGCATAGCATATCTGGAAAAGCACACAAAGGATTGTAATCAGTGGCGTCTTACGGGAGGCGTGTAAGAACAGAGGATGAGGGAAAACTTCTTTCACTTGAGTATTTTTTGCTCTGTTTGAATTTTTTTAACCATATGCATATATTTCTTTTTCAGTTAAAATAAAAGTGTAATGGAGCAAAGGAATAACTAGATCAGAAAATACAGCAGCCATGGACTCACTGAGTCATCACTTTTGATTTAAGCCAGGAAGCATTGATTGTCTCTCTCCTATGTGCCCAGTGCTGTTTTAAGACTTCTTTTATTTTTTTTTTTATAAAATAATAACAAGCTATCCCTCACCCCTGCCCAGAGCTGCTGGAAAACCAACTAAGTTTTTATTGAGTTGTTTTCCAAGGAGTAGAGATGAGTTATAAACATAACACATCTTCAGGGCAAAACAGGCGGAGTGCTTTTCCAGCAGGGCAGATAGCGATGACCGGTTTTCAATAGAGGCGCCCAGAGGCTGAGAGAGAAAGCCTCCAGGACCCTACAGAAAGCTGCCAAAAGTGCCTTCTCCATGGCACTACTGAAATAGGAAAGAACAAGTCTGACTCCATATTAGATCTGTTCCTTTGACTTTGACAATGTGCCCTGTTTCCTAGGCTTAGTCTTGTTGTTTCTGCACCTTTTGTGAAACAATGTTGCCTAGAGCCTGAAATATACAGGAGACACTATTCTCAAGGCTCTGACTTTGAAGGATATTAACACTTTTCCGTTCATATAAAGGTAACAAGATACAGAACAAAAAATAACATTTATTTGTTGGAGATTTACACGGATCTGACCCAGGTGAAGAGCTGAAAGAACCAAGGATTCTAACAACAAAGAATTCACACACCAAGTTTGCAACAACCAAGCATTCCCGCTTCCCCTTTTTAATATAAGAAAAGCCTGAATTCTCACTTGGGGTGATGGTTCTCCAGGACATTGGTCTACCATCTTCTCAGCTGGCTTTACAAATTAAAGCCACTATTTCTTGCCCCAAAACCTGGTCTCCTGATGTGTTGGCCTGTAATGCACGAGTAGAACAAGCCTGGACTCGGAAACACAAACATACATTGAAAGTATGCATTTTGTATATTAAATGACCTGCTTCCACTCGTCTTCCTGGCGTTTTATTCTCTTGACCACTCCTACTATATTTATGAAAAACCTGTCATGTGGACACATTTCCATCTCTAGCCACTACCCTTCCAGGTAAGAACTGATGCCAAGAAGGCAATGGAAGTTGCTAGAAGGTATTACCTGGCCAAAAATGAGCAGAAGTGGGTTCTAGCTGATATTCAGAAGCAGGCCGGGGCACCTGACAAGATGTCATAAGTATGGATAGACAGCTGGGCACCAAAGGAGAAGCTTCTAAACTTCCATGAGAGACTTGTTGGATAGGAAGGAAAAGTCCCAGACTATAGCTCTGATCCCACCATGAGCTTCCTGGGCAAGGCTGGGCAAGTCATTTAAATTCTCTAGGCCCGTGCTGTTCAACATGGGAGCCATGAGCCACATGCAGGATTATGATGTTATTCTGTAGCCAGACAGAATTATAAATAAACATTTTATTGCAAAGGGTCAGAAGGTATAATATTTAAAAACATTTTTGGTTATCTTGCCCTAACAAGTTATTTTTGTATGTCTTGCTTTCGGTGGTTTGTAATGCCTGCGACTAATGTTTCCCTTACAGTGAGGTATTTTGAAATTATAAGTTACTGGACACAGTACCCTCATATCACAGTTGAAAACAACTGATCCACATAAGCAAGATGGTCTGACTTAGTAGTTATGAGCAGGGGCTCTGGGGCCAGCCTGCATAAGTATTAATTCTCACTCTCCCTCCAGGGAGTTCTGTGTGAATCTTGGACAAATTATTGTTGTTGTTGTTGTCGTTGCCGTTGTTATTATTTGTGCCTCTTTTTCCTTACCTTTCAAATAGCGAGGAATATGTAGACTTTATCCCCTACTGTGTTGGCAGGATTAAATGAGTAAACGTCTGTGCTGCCCACTTCCCTGGGTTTCAGCATTCTCCAGTCAATCAGTGCCAAACTCAGTGTTATCCTCCACTGTCTTCGTCAGTCTGGGATGCTGTAACAAATTACCGTGGGTCGGGTGGCTTAAACAACCAGCATATTCCTTACTGTTTGGAGGCTGAGGCTTTCAAGGTCAATGTATCTGGGAGAGGATTGCCAGCTCGAAGATGGCTGTCTTCCCACTATATTCATGGGCCAGAGAGCAGAGAGAAACAAGCACTCTGGGGCCCTGTATAAAAACACTAATACCATTCATGAGGGCTCTACACTAATGACCTCATTTTATCCTACTAATCACCTCCCAAAGGCCCCGCCTCCCAATACCATCACCCTGGGAGATGGGGTTTCGACATAAGGATTTTGAGGGGATGCAAACATTCAGTCCACACATCGGCTAACTCTCCCCAACATGCAGTCGTCAAACCTGTAGTTAAATTCAAAATAATGTTTATATCTCTCTGCCCATTTCCATTCCTACATCCACTAACACTGAAGCCCTGTTACATTTTATTCCTTATTTTTCTGGTAGAGGTTTAATTGATTCCTCTAACTCCAAGGCTCCGCTCGCTCCAGTCTGCTTGACAGCCCTGCCAGGTAGGTCTTCCTTAAAACACCTTCCCACTTCACCTGGTTGTTTTTTAGCGGTAAATGTCAGAATTCTATCCACACCCCATCCTATACCTTTAATCCCTTACACTACCGCTCACTATGTTATTTTCCTATTACCACTGTAACAAATTTCCATAAGCTTAATAGCTTAAACTAGCACAGAATTATCAGCTTATGGCTGTGGAAGTCAGAGATACAACACAGTTCTCCTTGGGCTAAATTCAAGGTACCAGCAGGGTTCCTTCCTTCTAGAGGGTCTAGAAGAGAATGTTTCCTTGTTTTGTTTTCTTTTTCCAGTTTACAGACGTCACCCACCTTCCTTAGTTTGTGCCCATCAACTTCCTCCATTTTCATGGCCAGCAGCCTTTCTGAACATTGCTCCATGGCTACACCTCCCTCTGATTTTAAACTCAGCTGGGAAATATACTCCATTTTAAGGAACCCTGTGATTACATTCGGCCCACCTGGACAATCCAGGCTACTCACCCTATTGTCTTATCTCAGGATCCCCTTGTCTCATCCCACTCAGGCAGTATGTATGTGGCCGTGACATTCACCTTGTGTAACATTTCCTCTCACGAGCAATTTATGGTTCAAGGCACTTATAAGTGACTGTTTTTCTTCCTTATCTTTCTACATTCAGTATGTCTGGTGAGATTATATGAATCCTTTTTATTTGTGCCCCTGCACTAATCTTTAATAATGTACTATGGATTTAAAAGGCTAACTAATAGACAATTTAGGAAACAGAAATCCTCTAAGATTTTTGTTCTAAAATATCTGACATCCCTTTTGCCATGTACAGTAACATGTCACAGGTGGCTATCCTGTGGCCGGGGAGGGACATGATTCTGCCATCACACTCCCCTCATTCTCACCAATGTGCTGATCACCTAACCAAGGATCTATGCTCCCCGCTTCACTCAATTCCTCCTCCTTTCCACTGACTATCCTGTTCCTACTGCTTCCTTCATTCATCACATCAGGATTTCATGACCACATTCTTCTCTAAATGAAATGGGTATCTTGCATCTAATGTCTGACAGCTGTTCTTATTGTATATGCACACACTGACCTACATATAACCCCGTCCACCTCTTTATTTTCCTAGAATCTTCCAGAGAAATCAGTTCCATGATGATGATGATGATGATACTGACAATGACGACAGGGGCTCTCAAGGATTTGATAAAGAGGGAATCAATAAAGGGAGGGAATCAATGCAAAGTTACCCCAGAAACAGGCTTAAAAGTAAATAACTGCTATAGTGTTTAATGAAATTGACTAATATTTAACTATTTTTAAAACTTGATATCACTGAATTTAAAATTTTAATGGGAATTTTCGTTCATCACTAACCAAGATTCAACTCTAGGACCAAAATCTGAGGATTTCTGTCTTCTAAAAAATTGTCCACTAGCCTTTTAAACACATGATCCTTTTAAAAAGCTTAGTACTGTGCTGAAAATAAGCAGGATTCATATAATCTCACGAAACACAATGAATGTGGAAAGACTAAGGAGGAAAAAAAAGCCATTCTTAACGTCTTGAACTTTACGTTGCTCACAGGAGAAAATGTTAGCCAAGGTGTCACATCAACATGACCATTAAGTGGGATGGGGAAGCTGATCTGCCTTATCAGACATTTATGCTGATTTGTTAGATGCCAAACAGTTTCCTCATTGGATTTGCTTCTAATAAGTATGGAAGAATTTAGGTCCTACCAAATGCAGGCTAAACATTTTCCCCTGCTGTCAGGTCTCTGGACTGAATGTCCCCACAAGAAGGACATGATTATCTTTCATAGGGAAGTCTTCCTGAGAAGCAACAGGCTTTTCCAAGGCAGAAATGTAGGGCCCTCCATGGAGGGCTGGAGGAAGGCTAGAGGGGACACAGGAAAAACAGCAGGAGTGAGTTCAGATACTGCTGCTCGGGTCGCCAAAGACAGCGTTACTATCTCTAAGGATATGACATTCTCCCAAAAGTTCTATGAGTGAAGGAGCCTGTGAACACTAAGCAGGTTATTAAGACACAGCAGCACATAATTTGTGTGACAACACAATTAGAGTGTGATTTGATATTTGGAAAATAATTAGCCCATTGTTCTTTGAAACTGCAGCAGTTGCAATAGAAATAAAAAAGACTGAGCCGTCTTGGAGACAACAATCAATAAACAATTCTAAATCTGTAGGATTCCTTGACAATATGCAAGCAATGAGCTAGATGTGTGCTGCAGATACCTCTTGCTGCAGGGCTCACTCCTGCAAAGCATAGAATTAATTTCTCAGCAGACAGAGGGGACCAAGTCAAGATTCCTAATCTTTTGAGATTTACTATATGGCTGGAAAGATCAGAGAAGTACATACAGCCAAATGTGAATAAAGGTAATCAAATAATATCAAATGTGATTGGAGCACAGACGAAAGAGAAATTCCTTTCATCTGGGATCTAGAGAGACTTCTTCAGAAAATGTGGCTTTGGAGATGGCCAAAGACATGTGTGGAATTTTGGCAGAACAGGATGTAAGGTATTTAAAAACTGATTCCAAAATTCATATAAAAATTCAAAGGATTGGGAAAACTGGACAGCAGCATGTAAAACAATGAAGCTAGAACTCACCCTTACACCATATACAAAAATCAACTCAAAATGGATTAAAGACTTAAACATAAGACAAGATACAATAAACCTCCTAGAGGAAAACATAGGCAAAACATTATCTTACATACATTTCAAAAATTTTCTCCTAGAAGAAGTAAAAGCAAGAATAAACAAATGGGACCTAATGAAACTTACAAGCTTCTGCAGAGCAAAGGAAACCAGGAATAAAACAAGAAGAAAACCTACGAAATGGGAGAAAATTTTTGCAAGTGAAACCGACAAAGGCTTGATCTCCAAAATATATAAGCAGCTCATATGACTCAATAAGGAAAAAATAAACAACCCAATCCAAAAATGGGCAGAAGACCTAAACAAGAAACTCTCCAAGGAAGACATACAAATGATCCAAAGGCACATGAAAAAATGTTCAATATCACTAATTATCAGAGAAATGCAAATCAAAACTACAATGAGGTATCACCTCACACCAGTCAGAATGGCCGTCATTCAAAAATCCAAAAATGACAAATGCTGGAGAGGCTGTGGAGAAAGGGGAACCCTCCTACACTGCTGGTGGGAATGCAGTTTGGTGCAGCCACTATGGAGAACAGTGTGGAGATTCCTCAAAAGACTAGGAATAGACTTACCATATGACCCAGGAATCCCACTCCTGGGCTTGTACCCAGAAGGAAATCTACTTCAGGATGACACCTGCACCCCAATGTTCATAGCAGCACTATTTACAATAGCCAAAGCATGGAAACAACCTAAATGTCCAACAACAGGTGACTGGATAAAGAAGATGTGGTATATTTATACAATGGAATACTACTCAGCCATAAAAACCGACAACATAATGCCATTTGCAGCAACATGGATGATCCTAGAGAATGTCATTCTAAGTGAAGTAAGCCAGAAAGAGAAAGAAAAATACCATATGAGATCGCGCATATGTGGAATCTAAAAAACAAAAACAAACAAAAACAAGGCATAAATACAGGACAGAAATAGACTCATGGACAGAGAATACAGACTTGTGGTTACCGGGGGGGGTAGAGGGTGGGAAGGGATAGACTGGGATTTCAAAATTGTAGAATAGATAAACAAGATTACACTGTATAGCACAGGGAAATATACACAAAATGTTATGATAAATCACAGAGAAAAAAATGTAAAAAAAAAGTGAAACACTTCTACACATGGAAAAAAAAGAAAATTCAAAGGATCCCAAATATTCAAAACAACTTTGAATAAGAAAAACAAAGCTGGAAGACTTGCACTATCTGATTTTCAGACACTTTTTTATAAAGCTACAGTAATCAGAAAGTATGGTGTTGGTGTAAAACAGGAAAATAGAATAATGGAACACAATAGAATGTTCAGAACTAAACCAAAACTTATATAGACAATTGATTCTCAAAAAGCATGCAGTGGAGAAAGGATCTTTTCAACATGTAGTGCTGGAACAATTAGATAGTGATACGCAAAAGAAAGAAATGAACTTTTATCCACACCTCACAAAATATACAATATTTAACTTAAAATGGATCATAGATCTTAATAGGAAATCTAAAACTATAAAACAGCGAGGAGAAAAAGCATAGGCTGAAGCTTTATGACCTTGGGTTTGGCAAATATTTCTTTGCTATGACACCAGAAGTATCATCTATTTTAAAAAGAAACTGATAGAGTGAACTTTATCAACATGAAGACTCTTCAAAGCTCTTCTAAACACTGCTAAGCAAATGAAAAGACAAGCCATAGACAGAAGTTATTTGCAGATCATATATCTGATAAAGATCTCTCTTTGTATCTGATCCAGAATAAAAAGGTCTCAAAATTCAATAATAATGCAAACACCTGAATGAATGAATGAGGCCAGGAAACACACTTCAGTAAAGATATCCAGATGGATAATAAGCATATGAAATGATGCTGATTAAAGATGCCATTAGTCATTAGAGAAATGCTTTTTAAAACCACAGTGAGATACTAGTTCACATAGATACTAGAATGAATACGATTAGAAAGACCGACCTTACAAAGTGCTGGCAAGGAAGTAGAGCAACCAGAACTGATACACACCACGAGGAATTTATAATAGTACAACCATTTTGGAAAAGTCTTTAACACTTTCTTTAAGAAATTTAAACACCTATCTACCATATAACCCAGAAATTCCTCATCTGGTGCTTTAGAAAAGAAAAGCAGATATCCATACAAAGACTTGTAACCAAATATTCACTGCAAATTTATTTATAATAGCTCAAGTTGTAAATAACCCATGCATCCATCAAGAAGTAAATGCAGAAAGAAATGATGGTCTATCCAAATACTGCTCACAATAAACTATTCAGTAAAACGCAGCACTAAACAATACTCTGCTATAAGGTAAATAAGCTATTAATACAGCAACACAGATGACTCTCAAAATAATTACACTGAATGAAGGAAGTCAGACAACATAGAGTAGATACTGCATGAATCCATTCATATAAGGATCTTGAAAATGCAAACCAATATCTTGTGATAGAAAGCAGATCAATGGTTTCCAGGGGAAGAGATGGGGGGGAGGGAGGGACAACAAAAGGCAGGAGAGAAGCTTTGGGGTGATGGGTATGTTCACTGTCTTGAGTGTGGTCATGGTTTCTTGGGGATATACTTACATCAAAACGTATTAAGCTGTACACTTCAAACGTGTGAAAATTATTTTGCCAAGTATACCTCAAATCTGTTTTATGAAAAAAGGCACTTTAGTCCTGATCCACCTCAGCGCCTTATTGGAGTGACATGATCAGTCCCTCACACTGTCTGCCTAACGGGAAGGTAGAAAACCTCTCACGGAAGATAACATATGCATTTTTCATTTGCAATGTCTACCATGTAATAAAGAATTTCTTGACATGCAACATGTCCAGACTGTATGACAGATAATATGAGTATAAGAAGCATTAGACAAAGGATGCAAACCCCCAGGTGATGTACGAATCAGAGTTACCAATAAAGGCTATAAAATACTTTTAATATATTCAAGAAAATAAGGAAATGTTGGGAGAATAGATAACAGGGTAAAGACTTTCAGCAGGGAAATATACTGGAATGTATTTTTAAGAAAAATCAAACAGATACTCTAGAACTGAAGCTTTCAGCTCTGGAAACAGGTAAACAGAGCTAATTAGGATCCCTTTTAAGAAAACTTTCAGTAATGCCGGGTAAAATACAACAAAGTAACACAGAGCTAACTATGAAGAGAGAAGTTCCCAGGTGACAATAAAAAGAGGACACTTAAAGCCCAGAGTGGTCACCTTGTGAGCTGATGCCACTGAACCCTGGAGGGAAGTGGTTTTCATCTGCACATAAATAGGGATACAATGTCCATTTAGGAAAAAGGGTCCATACCAGATATAGAAGACTCTTCCTCTATATCTATATAGTCAGAGACAGAGATGTAAAGTGGCAGCAGAGGTCACAGTGACACAGGGCCCTGGGCCAAGGAGTGTGAGCACCTCTGCAAGCTGGGAAAGGTAGGAAGACGAATCTCTCCCTAGAGCCTCGGTGTGGAACGTAGCATTGGCCACACGTTGGTTTTAGCCCAGTGACATTGACTTTGCAATTCTGCACCCTAGAACAGTGAGAAGATGTATGTGTATTGCTTTAAGCCACTGAGTCTGTGGTCCTTTGTTACAACAGCAATCGGAAAGGAACTCAGAAACCAACGTGAACATGAACCACAGGCTGCCTGCTGTGCTGGCAGGAAGTCCTTTCTCTCTGATCCTGGGGGAGTCTCCTGTCTTCTGGCAGCATCCACAAACTACCTCATGCTAACTTGACAGCTTGCAGGTGGTCAAATCATAACCCTGCACAGTTCTTGATATTTAGTTAATAAAAAAGATGGTGTCATCATGGGTATTTTTCCATCTTTTAAATACCCTTCAGTCTTCTAATAAAGCTACTTCTAATTAAGAGACCGTGTAAATAGTTTTCAATCTTCATAATAAATAACTGTGATTTTATTTGGTTACTTAAATTATGAATAACAATATTCACATTTTAAAAGTTATTAAAATCAACAGTGTTTAATAAAAATATCATTTCTTTTTGCACGAACATATATTAACTACAAGAAATGTTCCATGCTTTGTTCTACGATTTACTGTTAGAGCCTTAAAGAATAATATTTTCCTCAAAAGATATTACGGAGAAGGGACTTCTTTTGGTGGAACAGTTCCGGCATCAAATCTGGTGCATGGCTCAGGCCACTGGGAACATAGAGATGATAGAAATTAGGAGGCATTATAAACACAGAATCATTTTTAAAGGAATTTAAAAAACTGGATGTGTGAAAACAAATAATCAGAGAATATTCTGGTGAAATAAATGTATTTATCAGCTTAAGCAAGGCACGGGGTGAATAAATCTAAAATGAAAAAATCACCCACAGATTAGCAGCTAGCCATGCATGCAGTGTGAATGATCAAAACCAAGTTGTTTCCAAACCAGTGTGCAGGCTTGATGCCTTCATGAATCAAATCTGTGTGGCACCAGGCCACCTCGAATACATGTTGATGAGGTATACATAAGCCCTTCACCCTCCCAAATCAAAGCCCACACACGAGCCACAAGACCATCACCTACACATTTGCAAAACACACAGCATGGTGAATAGCACTTCTTGTTCAGTAGCCGGTGGCAGGGAACTGTGAGCAGACAGAGATACAGGGACACAGAGGCACCTCCCCTCACTCAGCTGATAAACTTCCTTGCATTCCTGGGGACAGGATTGTCATAAAATGCACCATGGATTGATCCTCCTCCTAGGAAAGGAACCTTAGGGCTGTCCTTAGGTGTGAGCAAGGGTGGGTGGAGGATCTCAGAAGAGTTGTTTCAGCACAACCAATAGAATTGTAGGCCACCGTGACCATGAAAGACAAGTCCCCTGCCATCCCGGTAGGCACTTGGGCTCCTGACAAAAGCTGGGCTCAGTAAAGGGTTGAGTAGAAGGCACAGACCTGAGGGATGCCCCTGCAGTAGGCAGGAGGTAGGGCCTGGTTTATACTGCTCTGGGTGTATCCCAGCCTCATCCGAATATGAAATCAGAAATTTGCAAAACAGCAGAGCTGGGGTGTATCATCTACTCTAGACTCCTCACCTTACAGTTAAAATGGTAACAACCCTGACTGGCAAAGCAACGTGCTAAAGGCAGAGTGTGGAAGTGGCAGCGCCAGATGTAACGCAGAGTGCAACCCCCGTTCAAAGCCACTGACACTGAGGACGGGGCCAAGGTTTCCAACGAGGAGAATAAGACAGTGTAAATACTTTGTTCCCCCCAAACCCCCAAATGTTTATTAAAGGCACAAAAACTCACCTTAACTCTCTCTCTTCTGAGGGGGCTCTCTTCTGCTTCTTCGTTTTTCTGTCTGTCTCCATTTCCCTCTCTCAGACACAAACACATACAGTTTTGTGAAAGGGGACTTCCTGCCATACAAAGACAGACTTCACATCTTCAGAAAGATACCTGACAAAGCACGTTTCTCAATTCAAGTCTTTGTGTGAGTTCTGGGCAACTGGCTTATTTTCTAGAACAATCGGTAGTTACAAAATCAGGAGATCATCTTCCCCAAAGGAAGAGTTCTGGTCCGTGTGGATGAAGTTGGGGATGACACATTTCATGAGTCTGTTCGGCTCCTCCTCTGGCCACCTGCTGCATCTGATGACTTCCTGGAGCCGAATATCACTCTAAAGGGCTATGGTAGGGATACCAGCTTTGGCCTTGTCCAAGTGGTCCACTTCATTGATGTAGCAGTGAAAGAGGGGCCTAGATTCGTCATTGCACTGCCAGAGAACACCTTGGGCAGCAGCAGTCTTCCAAAGTCTGACACAAAGCTGTTCAGTCTGAATCTCTTCTCGGGAGACTCTGCATTGCTATAAAGAAAACCAAAATAAAATATCGTTCACACTGTAGATCGGTGACCTGAAGAGTCATAGTTTTTGCCATCTACTGAGAGCAAATCCCTGCACAGAGCATGCTGACAAGCACTGGAAGTGAAAGACATCTCTTCTGAACACATACAATTAAACCCAAGGCAAAACTCTCAAGTGAGGGCCCTTGGACCATCCTGAAAAGACATCGTTCCCTGAGAATCCTCAATATTGGTGCCCCGCACACCAGTGTTTCTCAGTGGGACACTCAGATCTCTTCATCAGAATTAGTTAAATTGCTTCTTAAAATGCAGTATTCTGGGGTGCACACCCTCAGAGTCTCCAGAGGTAGCGACCGGTAGTCTGTATTTCCATAGCCACCAGGATCACTAAACATGCTCAGGTTTAGCACCACGGTCTACATCGGGTCACCTGAGCATCGACAATGCTGTCTCACGGGGTGGGGGGGTGCCATGTGTGTCAGGGTGCTGTCCTACCCACGTGTCTACCCTGATTCTCAGAACTGACAGGGCTGCCCCATTGGGCACGAAATACCACCATTTCACAATGCATACGCAGGGCGCCCGACTGACAGATACATTCAGTGATAGGAGAGGGGACAAAACTCAGCTTCCTGATCCCTTGTTTCACTTACTGTGGGACGAGTGATCAATTCAAGGGTAATAGATCGGTGAATGAGTGAATAACATGACTCTCGTTAGTCCCACGAGTGCCTGGAAGAGCAAGCCTGGGCACTCTGAGAACCATAAAAGCCCATCTACTTAATTGTCATCCTCCACAGATCTATGTAAAGGTTACTTCCACCCAGGCAGTGACTCCAGAAGGGCAAGAATCATGTATGAACACACTCTCAAATCCAGAACAGAATCTGACAACAATTAGGCTCTGGAGTCTGTGTTTAGTGAGTGTGGAAGCTCAGTGATTCCAGCTCTTACACCTTGCCTTCCCATCCCACCCTTCACGATATGGCCCTTATGACCAGTTCTCCCGGGGCTGGGGCCATGGAACCCATTTATAGGACTGGAAGAATCTGATCATATAAACTATCCCCCAGATTATCATCAAGAGTCACCTGCATTTCAGGGATCAGTAATCCCAGAAGATTTGCAGTTCAGGCAGCTGAGGGATTTTTATATCAGCTCTGTCTTCTACTGTGACTGCCTGGGTGACATCAGACAAGGAATTTTGAAAAGCCAGAACTTTTCCTTTCAGGAATAATCTAATTAACAAATCTCTTTGACCACTCAACAAATGTGATGTGAAGATCAATGATTTACACAGGAGTACAACATTCACTAGGTCGTGGATTTAGAATCAGAGAAAAATCATTTGAGAAAGATTGACAGAATGTAGCTTTAATGCGAATTTAAGTATTCTTACCTTTCAGTAAATCATCTTCCCCTACTTATCACTTCACCCATGTTTAAAAGATGTTTGAGAACAGGGATGAGTGTGCCAGCAATCTGTGACCCAATAACCTAAAATGTCACCTAGGAAAAAGAGGGGAGTAACACATTTTTAAAAAGCGTGGTGAGGATTGCGGGGCCACAGCCAACTCCAGACTAAGAAGCTCTGAGTAATAGCTTTCCTGCCTGCCTGGGGCATCAGCTGATGTGAAAATCCACCCAGAAAACTCACTGTCCAGCAGCTCTTCCGTAACACAGGCTACACATTCTCAGAATTAAGAATTGCGTCCAGTAACCACTTCGCTGAAGAATAAAGACAAAGGAGAACAAGAGAGTTCTGCCCCTCCCCAGGGGAAAGCCCAGACCTTGGGCTGCATGCACTGTGCCCACCTCCCAGGAGAAGAATAAACTGGAGAAGGGAGTTCTGTGAAACTGGGGCAGCAAAGGTTGAGATGGGAACAAATTGACCAGCTGGCCAGGGACAGCCCCCTCCGTCGCTGCCTTGGCGGCTGCCTCAACCCTGTCAGCCATCCTGCCCACCTCCGGTGGCTAACCTGTCAGGGAAAATGCTTTGCGACCTGGGGCAACAGAGGCTGCCTTCAGGCCAAGCTGCGGAAGAGATGGGAGCTAAACCACCAGCTCCCAAGCGGCAGGCTCCATACCCCCGCCAACACACTGATGCCCCCGCACCCTACTGCAACCCCGGGGAAATATGACCCGGAGAAGTGTGACCTGGGAATGAGGGGCAGCAGAGGCCGCCCCCATGTCAGGCCTCCAGAGAGATGGGAGCTTATCCTCCAGCTCACCAGGGGCAGCCCCCTGTCCTCTCCACCCCCTGATCTCACAGCGCCCACCTCCCAGGAGCAACCAGACCGGGTGTGTGGTGTCAGGCGAATCTTGGGGGGGAGAGGCCGTCCCCAGGCCAGGTCAGGGGAGAGGAGAAGAAGTGGCCCCATTAGGCGAGGCAGCCGGCCGTCGCAGCTGCCTCTGCCCCTCGACCGCATCCAGCCCGTCTCCCAGGAACAAGCTGACCTGGAGACGGGCATCCGGCTTCTTGGGCAGCAAAGGACGCCCCCAGGATTGGCCGCAGGGAAGAGGAGAGCAAATTGACAGGCTCCGCGCTGCATGTCTTCTACCCCCGCCGTCGCCACCCCCGCACCTTGAAGTCACCGCCCAGGGCGCCCCTCCCCCAGCAGGCTGAGTGGGACAGGTGTGTCTGGTGATCTGAGGCAGGAGATGCCACGCCCACACCAGGCCATCAGGGAGACGGGAGCCAATCCACCAGCCCCACAAGGCAGCCCCTACCCCCGCAGCAGCCACCACTCTTGCCCCTGACTTCAAAGTGGCCTCCTCTATGGAGCAGGCTGACCTGGAGATGGACGTCCGGCAATCTTGGGACAACAGGGACCGACCCCAGGGCAAACCATGGGGGGAAGTGGGAGCAAATGGACAAGCTCCATGGGAAAACCTGCCGCTGCTGCCACCACCCCCAACATACCAAGTCCAACTCCCGGGGTCAGGCCGACTAGGATACACGGGTCTCGTAACCCAGGGCAACAGCGACCGCCCCCAGGACAAGCCGCGGGGAAGATGAGAACAAATGGGCCCACTCCCCCGCTGCAGGCTCCCGACAACCGCCACCCCTGCACCCTTATTACCCTGCCTCCCCCCTCAGCAGGCAAAGTGGGACAGGAGTGTCCCGGGACCTGGCGCAGCAGAGGCCACCTTCAGGCCACGCAGTGCAGACAGGGAGCTAATCCACAAGTTCCTCCGGGGCAGCCTCCCTATGCCCTCAGCCACCACCTTACCGGCCCTCTGACCGCACCGCACCCATCTCCCAGGAGCAAGCTCACCTGGAGTCGGATCTCAGGCAAATCTCCGGCGGCAGAGGTCGCCCCCAGGCCAGGCCGCGGGGGAGAGAAGAAATCAAGCAGCTCCCTGGAACACATCCCCTCCCCCTGCCGCCGCCGCCCCGCCTCCCAGGAGCAAGCTCACCTGGAGACCCGCGTCCCTCCTCTAGGGCAGAAGAAGCCGCCCCTGGCTCCGCCGCCGGGGAGAGCGGAGCGAATTGACCGGCTTCCCCGCGGCAGCCCCCCTCCCCCCGTGGGCCCCGCAGCTTAACGACACCGCCTCCGCTCCCCACTCAGTAAGCTGAGGGGGCAGGCGTGTCCGGCCACCTGGGGAAGCAGAGGCCGCTCCCAGGCCCGGCAGCCGGGAAAAGGCAGCTATTCCACCAGTTCGCCAGGGGCAGCCCCGCTCCGCCCCTCTGCCGCTCCCGCCGCCCCCTGACCTAACCGCCCCACCTCCCAGGAGCAAGCTTACCTGGAGTCCAAAATCTGGCGAATCTCTGGCGGCCAAGCCCCACCCCAGGCCAGGCTGCAGGGAAGAGAAGAAATCGACCAGCTTGCCCGGGCAGCCTCCCAACCGCCACCGCCGCCGCCGCCGCCCAAAAGCATTGTACTAGCCTCCCGGGGTCAGGCTGACTGCAAGGATGTGCACTTGCCTTCTAATCCTGGCCATGTCCCTGAGCACCTCCCTGCATCCCTACACTCCCTGCACATTTGCACCCCTGCTACTCTCTGCAATTCTGCATCCCTCCACTCCCGCATCCCCTGAACTGCCTGACCCTCCACAGCCCCTGCACGCCTGTCATCAGTTACTTTTGCACTGCCTACACTCCTTCACCCCTGCATGTCCCACACACCACCTCTTGGGCCTTTGGCAGCTGTTAGATCAATGCACAGGGACTCACTCTTTGCCAGTATATGATGCATCAGTGGACGTCAGGGTTTGCCTGCAGGAAGGTACATGTTCCCGGTCACTAGCCTGGGCCACTTGGGTGATCTCTGTGAGGTCACCAAGGACGGGCTTAGAGATGCTGTTTCCCGGGAAGAGAGGAGTTGAAACAGGTCTTGAGGGCAGAGCTGTGCTCACCAGGCCGTCCACATTTCATGTTTTACACAGGGCTTCGGAGAAGTGAAATGGATCCGGCCAAGTAAGACCGGCCTGCTGTGCGCCCACCTCAGTCCTGGGCTCTGAGTCAGACTGACTGGCTCCCACCCTCAGGGCCCAGTTTGGGCACCTGAATGGTCCCTTTGAGGCATCCCATCAGTTCTCAGGAAGAAGTCTGTCTGCTTCCACCCCATGGCCCTCCCTCCTACTGTGCTGGCCTCAGGAAGGTTCCTTATTTGGGGAAGAAGGCAGCCCACCCCCTACCCCACCCCTCACCATGCTCTCACCCAGGCTGGTGCTCTCTCTGCCCATCAGAGTCTGGGAAGCCATCCCTCTTCAGTTATGTCCCTTCTGAGATGGACTTGCTTCCACTCAATTCTAGGCGAGAATGCACCATGGAATGCACTGGGTAAGAGAACCAAAATAAATAATTTCTTCTGTGAGGTTGTCTGTTTATCTACTGGGGCTGGGCTGTGTGTAGTTTGCTACAGCTATTGGTGTGAGAGGCTAAAACAGCCTGCGTGTCCTTGTTTTCATCTCCCTGCTGTCTTTGGGTTTTCCCTAGACACTCCTGAGACATTTACTTCTTTTAGTTTTATTCCTGTTATTACACAGGGGCCCTACTGTCATGGAGGTAAGGTGTTGGGGGAGTGGGACAGAGCAGGGCATCTGCAGTCCTGTGATTAGTTCTCATTGAGCCTGTGCCCTGAGCTGTGACCTCCACAAGTGTGTCTCTTTCCCCCCACCACAATTTGGGTGAGACAGAAGGGATTTCCCTTCTCCCAGGTTGGTTAGGCTCTGGTAAAATAATTTTTCATTAAAAAAAAAAACAAAAAACAACTACACCCAATGAAACAGAATGTTCTGGGTGTATTTCAATAGAGTTATTTTCTCCTTTCCAGGCAGGAAGCATGAGGAATTTTCCTCTGACCTTCATTCTGAGAACAGGACACGTTCTTGGAGGTAAAATGCATGGAAAAGAGCATGGGGCCCATCTGACTGGCCCCCTGGAGTTGTCACACTCAGATTTACCCATGCTGAGCCTCCCGCTGGCCTCAGGGACCTGTTAAATCTGCCTGCCCCCGGGGTTATTACAAAAGACGGTTCTGCCCTGGGAGCTGTGACTTTCTAAGCCTGCCCGGCTGCCTCTCTGGGTTGGGAGCAGCTTTCCCCCTCAGTTTTCTTGTGGATCTAAGAAGAGCAGTGGGTTTTCAGCTCCCTCAGCTCTGGTATTTTAAGGAGAGAAGGAGCAACTTCTGAGCTCCTCACAAGCTGGACTAGAGTCTGCAAGCCTCCCCTCCTCTGCCTCCATGCACACAATCAGTGGCTGTGGTTCTAGCCGAATTTCTGAAGATGTGGATTTAAACACACACATCCCAGCCCCCACAGGAGCACACAGTCCCATAAATCCCTACAACATCCACTGGTAACTACGGAGCTGATGAGGACATGGGTTTCGGGGCTGCAGGGGCCTGACTGCACGACTTGCTCGGTGGCCTATTAACGTGGTTGCTCCGGGCCTTGTCCCAAGTGGCTTGCTTACTATACCTGGTACATGGGAAATATAAAATAAGTACTAGAACCTCCAATTTTTCTCCCTCTTGGGTCTTCCAACCTAAAAAGTAATAAGTGAACTCAGACGGCATAGTCACCACAATGAAGTCAGACCACCCTGGCTCCCCTGAGTGACCGGCACTGACTTGCACCTTAACTCGGAACAGTAGGGGAACCGCCTTCCTCTAACTGGGCCTCTCCCCACACCAGGCATGCCCTTAGCTGAGACGGGGCCAACTCCCCTACTGAGGTGTGTGCTGGTGGCTTCAGTGTGACCTGGCCCTGCCGGGACACAAACCTGCATTGAGGTGGAGGGTCAGGAGGAGGGGGGTCCCTGTTGGGGCAGCAGGGGGCCCGGTGACACCCTGCCCAGCCTGGTGCCTAGGGCTCCCCAACATCTCCTACGGCTCCCGGGTCGGCTCTGGTCTGGGCAACTCCATGCAACCTCCCAGTATCTTTTCATTAAGTCCCTTTTTGCTTTTATCAGACAGAGGTTGCTTCTGTTGCTTGTTAAGTGAAACAGTGCATCAGGAAACCAGACTATTTCTAAGATCAGTAAAATACCAACTTCTGTCAGTGCGCCGGGCAGACCGTGCAGCACAAATTCCAGCACAGGGCTGTGCAAATGCCTTGCGTGAAGGGTACTCATCATCTGTCTTCAGAGATACAGAAGTTGGTACTTCAGGTAAAACCTCATGGAGGGATTGAGGAATCCAAAGCTGGTTGGTTTCAGAGACTAACCAGTCGGACCAGACCCCTGAGCTGTGGTCAGAAGCCTGACTCAATGTCACGCAGACTCAGCGCCCTAAGTGTCCGGTGGGGCTGGTGCTGTTCCCTTCAC
Source organism: Vicugna pacos (assembly GCF_048564905.1). Taxonomy (NCBI): domain Eukaryota; kingdom Metazoa; phylum Chordata; class Mammalia; order Artiodactyla; family Camelidae; genus Vicugna; species Vicugna pacos. The sequence goes on along the minus strand of NC_133010.1, from coordinate 2,839,824 downwards.
AAGCTCTCGTTGGGGAGTCACTGCAGCCCCTTACCCTCAGCAGGGAATCCAACCCTCTTAGCCCCCACCCTGAGTGTTCCATGACACAAATCTCGGGAATGTTTAATTTTCATCTTTGTTTAGGAGGATGAAGGTGGGGTAAGTGGAGACATAAATTCACACTTAGTGACACCAAGTCACAGCCAGTACCTCCTCCTCGGAGAGCTATGTGCTCCCACAGTGGTGGCTGGGTGGCTGGGCAGAGCCCCTGCACTGGTCACAGAGGGACTCTCTCCTCTGGCTGCAACTGATTGGTTGGACAACAAATCCAGATGGGAAAGAGCATCTTTCCCAGGAATTTGGAACTGACACACAGAAATTAATTTCACTCATCTGGGGATTGGGAGGAGGGTGGGAATCAAATGAAACCAGAGCAGGAGAGAAAGTTACAAGTGAAAGAGAGAGAGACAGAGAGATTGAGCTTGTGAGAGCAAATAGTGGGAAGGAAGGAAAACAATCCGGACAGAGGAATTCTAGCTCCTGGTTATCTAGTGTGTCCCAGCCCATCAACGAACCTGCGGGATGGTTAACATCATTCCAGTTTTGCAGATTAGGAAACACATTAAGTGCCACTGACCCCTCACTTCCCACTGCCTGAAGGCACCATGATCCTCACAGGGAACCTGCTGTGCTGACAGCCCAGCACCCTGATCAAAGGGCCCCGGCGGGAGTGGGAACCCCTCTGAGTGTGGAGAGTTCCCTACACCGAGATGCCATGCATCAGCAGGTTCCCGCTCACCCCAGGTTAACATCACCCCAGCTGTGCAGTCTCCCGACCCGCTTCCCTCCCTGCCAGGCACCCCCATCCTTACCACCGAGTGTACTGCAGGAATTCAGGCACAGGGATGCCCAAAGCAACACGAGCCCATCGGCTGTACAAACAGCACACTCCCAGCCCCACCAGGGCTCGATGGAGATAGTAGGTGTCCTCAACTTTCATGTATCTAAGGCAATCTGTTTCTTCAGCTGAAGGCTATAGAGAAAAATAAAAGGTCCAAAACATCATTCAGTGAGGAATTCCTCCAAGGACCTGACTCCAGGGTCTATAACCAGTTGTGCTGGCCGCTCCTACCCCTGGACTTTGGGTGAGGTGGATTAATGATCAGCACAATCGCCGGTAGCCCAGCTCCTGAACTTGGCTGCCCAGAGGGGGCTGGGGGAATGGGTAAGGCCAGGGCACTCAGGAAGACCACAGAGGACCTGACCTCTACCCTCCGCACTTGTAAACCCCCAAATCTGAAGGCATCGGATAGAGTGCAGCCAACACAATAATGAGATGCTCCCATCACTTCACTCACTCCTGTCGGTTCACTTATGTGCTGAGCATCCACTGGGTCACAGGACATGACACATAGGATGTCCGATGGAACAGGCTTGGTAATTCCCCCTGGATCCTGTTCAATCTGATGGAAGAATGATCACTCATAAATGGTTTCTCAAAAGAATACATAGACAGAAGACAAACTACAGAGTGAATCAAATTTTAAAATATAAATGATGATCCCCAGTCTCCCCGCCTAAGGTTAACAGCATAAAGAAAATAGACCTTGCCTTTGATCACCAAGGAAGTGGTCACCCCCTCTCAGGGGGAAAGGAGAGTTATTCTTTGAGCAGGATACAGAAGTGCTCCATCGGATTGGACCAGGACCTCTGCATTCATTCAGCAAATCTGTGTAAGCTCCTACTACATATGGGAATCTAGTAACTAGACCCATTCCCAAGGCTCTTGGGCTTTATTATTCAACAAAATAGACACGACTCCCCATCACTGGGGGCTCAGAGTTTTAGCAGAGGAAACAGGCAGCATGTTGGGGGTAGCAAGAGCTTGGGGAAAAATACTAGTGATATGAGCAAACTCAGGTGATGGCGGTGGGGTGCGAGGCAGACAGGAGGGAACAAGGCAATCCTGGCAGATCTCACGGAGAAATGAACTTGAAGCAGCATAGATCCGGAGGAAGAAGGAAGAGTCAGAGCCAGAGGCCCCCAGACTGAGGGGGAGAGTGTGGGCAGAGAGGCAGAGCACGCCGGGTCCTGGAAGACTTTGGGACGACTTTGGATCCTAATGAAATGGTGACCCTTTTAGTGAGTTTTGATGGGATGGGTGATGTCCAATTTATGCTTTTGTTTTGTTTTTTTTTGGGGGGAGGGTAATTTATTTATTTTCGTGAAGGTGCTGTGGTTTGAACCCAGGATCTCATGCATGCTAAGCATGGATTCTATCACTGAGCTACACCCACCCCCTCAATGTATGCTTTTATAGGCTCCCTCTGACTCTGTGTGGATGAGATTGTAGAAAAGCAAAGATGGAAGAATGAGGCTATTTGGTGTCCAAGAAGTGGCTGAAGGTGGCTCCTAGGAGGGTGGAGAACAGGGAGTAGGTGGTTAATGAAGACAGAGTAGCCAGAATTTTCTAACAAGATGGATTTGCTGTGTGTGTGTGTGTGTTTAAGAGAAAGAGACAGAAAGAACATGGTTCCAACATCTGGACCTGGAAAATGGGATGGATGTCCTCTCCATCCACAGGGGATAGGACAAGATGGGGTTGAGCAGGTGGAAAGGGGCTAGAATCAGCTCAGTTCTTCAATGTCATGGTTAAGGAGTCTATAAGATATTGCTACCAAAATTCCTAATAGGTAGAGGAGTCTGGGTTTTTTTTCTTTCTTTTTAACTTTAAAAAATATAATTTAAATGTATTAATTTTACTATGTGAATGAATTTGGAATTTTATTTCATGCCAAGTTATATGTTATAATAGCCAAATGGAAATATATATCAGAAAAGGGGAGAAATGAGGGCTTTCACATAAACTGACTGTCCATAACATAGGTAAAATTTCAATAAAACCAGTCTTCAATGCAAAAACCTCATCTTGGTGCTACATAAAATTAAATGAAAAAGGACTATGTTGATGTATCATTATTTCATGTTACATAATAGCCCCAAACAAACACACTGTTTAACTATGGGGCTTGTAGAAATACTATTCACTTTATTAATATAAATACAGAAATGCAGAAAGGTTCTAAGGTAGAATGAGCATCTTAGTGGAAATAATAGAGATCTGAGCATTTTACATGATATGTATGGACTGATTCAAAATTTGGAAAAGTAATTTACACAGTAGAACACATGTATGAATGTGAAAGCAAGATGAATGAAAGAAAAAGAATATGAGTATCAGGGAGAGAGTTCCAAATGGAAAAGGCCAATCAGGGAGATTTGGACATATTGAGAAATTGAGGGCATGTCAATTTCCAATTCTGGTTGCTTCCACCAAAGGTATCGCAGGACCCAACTCCAGGACACATTCGCATTAAATGTTTGGAAAAAAGAGGAGACTTTGGCAAAAGACCAGCCAGTGGATCGAAAGCAGAGCGATGGGCTGGAGGCCAAGTAAAGCAGGAACACGGGGGAGGAGTGATGGAAGAGCTGGGTCAAATGCTGCCAAAGGGCCACGCATGATGAAGACTAAAAACTGACCACTATATTTAGCAATGTGGGGTCACTGATGGCCTTGACAGAGCAGTTTCCATAGAGCAAGGGATCAGGGGAACAGCCAGAGTGGGTGCAAAATGGGATGGCTCAAGAGAACTCAGACATTGAGTTTAAACTACTCATTAAAGATTTGCTGCAAAGACATGGGGTGGCAATTGGTGGGGGGGAATTAGGGTCAAGGAGTGCTGTTTCTTTCTATTAAGAGGATGGACTTTTATATACTGATAGGAGACAACTAGCAGGAGAACAAAATAGATGAGGTAGTGACAGAGAGGATTGATGTGGGAGTGACAGCCTGGGGAAGATTGGATGGATGGCCCCCATGGCGACTTTTGGATGATCTGGCTTTCGATGTCACCTGTAATAAGAGGTGGGGCAGTGAGAGTGAGGTCACAGACATCAGAAGGCGAGAGGATGTGCTGGGAGTTGCTGGTGAAAGTTCTCTTCTGTTGGCTTCAGTTTGCTTGGTCAAAGTAGAAAAGTAAACTTACCAGCTGAGGGACGAGGAGGAAGAGCTACTAGAGTCAGGAGCATGAGTTACGAAAGAGCCTTCAGGGACAATGGGACAGTGAAAAGAGCAGGGGGAGACGGGGGGAGTGTGCTCTCAGAAAGTTACATTTTCTCTTTGAGGTCCCCAAGTGTTGGATGTGTGATTGCCCTTCCTGCTGTGTACAAAATAAAAGTTGAATATGGTTCAGGGAAAATGCTATTTCATTCTAAGAGGCTGCCTGTTTCTCAGGAATGGTCATCTTAAACTGTAAACATTACAAAAATGTTGAAAAGAAGAACTTGTGTACCCAATGACCCACTATTTTCTATTAATTTGGTTGCTATTTAGTTCCCCTATCAATACCGCAGAACCGATACTGCCTAGGATGGAGATACATCAATGCTTATGTGGAAATTAAATCTGTAACTTTTTCCTAAACTCCATGGCTTCCTTAACATCCCATTCCCCTTGGAATTTAGAGGTGTCTGGTATAAGAAACGAGAAACAGTTTAAGAAAATCCCGGCTAAGAATTACACAGCACAACCTCAGCTCAGAAGTATACAGCAGTAAAAAATGTTTAGCAGCAAATCTCCGTAACTACTCTTAAAGAATTTTGTAAACCTGGGTCTGCCCAGATGTTTGCAAACTGGAAAGGTACTCCAATTACCTGACCGGTATGGGAACCAGAGGCTGGTCAGCCTTTTCTGTAAAACCCAGAGAGTAAATATTTTCAGTTTTGCAGATCATTTTGTTGTAACCATGCAGGTCTGCAATAAGAAAGCTAAGAGCACTGGGAGACAGGAAACAAATGGGCATGCCCACACCCTCCCTTCCACTCAAGGCAGCTTCTCTGTGGTGGGGAGCTTTGTTTCTTTGTTTCCAACTTACTGCTCAAGCTCAGAACTTCAAGTGAGCCTGGTCCTTCAGCATCCATGCAGAGAGAAGGCTGAGCGGGGGTGGGGAACCCACCTGACAGAGAAGAGAGATGGCTTGTCACCATGACAAGAGACAATCACACCTTCCGGGGAGAAAGGGAACAAAGATAAGGGAGGGGAAGAGCAGTGGGACCCCTGGGTCACCTGCCAGGTTTGCTCTCCCTCCACGGCCACCCTGGGGGCCTGGGTGGTGTTGGAACTCAGCTACATTGATTTGGCTGAGGGGACTCAGGATAATGGACCCTCCGTCTCCACACCGGGTTCCAAGCTCAGGCCCTCTAGCTCTACGCTCTGAGTTTCTGAATCTCACCTGGAATAATACATGATCAGGCCAGACCCAGAGCCCAAACACGACAAGGGTCATGTGGGGTTGTAACCCCATGCTCAGTGGTTGGGGTCTCCTTGCAAATCTGCAGAAATCCCTGTTCTGCCTCATTCCTGGGAGAAACCCCACATCTCCTCATACTCTGTCTGTTCTACTCTTGAGGCTATTGTCCTGGAGGGATGCAGAGTCCTTGAACCTGGTCCTCCAAACGTACATAAGCAGCCTGTTCAATAAAACAAATTATGCACTTTTCTACATTTGCTAGTTTTTTGATTCCAGAAAGGCTGCGGGACTCTTTCTCACTGTCTCCTGTGCCCCCAACACTTGGTGGCCCTCTCCTCATGGAAACACGATTTCCCACAACTGCACCCTGCCTCCAAGCTTGTCAGAGGGGAGTGACCCACAAAGACACAGGTGTTTGTGAGGATCCTGTCCCCCAGCAGAAAGCCTACTCCTGGAGCCACGGACAGGGTTCTGGCCTCCTGAGCCGCTCAGCTCTAATTGAAAGCCTAAACTGGGGACCACGAACATTGCTGAATGACTTTCTGAGTCACCTTGGCCGGAGGGGCCTGATTTTTCGTTCCAGGAATGGATGTAGTGCAGCCTCCATTTTCAGGGCTGACATACATGATGGATCTAGCTTCCCCAACTGCACCCCAGGAAGGAGAGGCCCTTCCATTCCACTGGTTAGAAACCCATCCCAGGGGAGTTCCGAAGCACCGCATCGCTGTCAGGTCCAGCATCCCTACAGAGTGGCCCCTCCCCCTGATTGAGCCCCTTCCCTGGGCCTTCCCTGCCCTGACATGACCACACCCCAGGTGGTGCTGGGGAAGGCAGGGAGTGCAGTGACGTGTGGGGGGAGCAGAGCCCCTTGCTCTGGAGTGAGGGTTCTTGGGGAGACCACAGAGCAAGGCACACACCACCCCCAACCTATACCCCAAAATCTTAGCCCAGCCAACACAGGGGCCGCTCTGCGCTCTCTCACCGTGTCTCTCCTCTAAGACTGCACCCAACCCAGCATCTGGCACCCCAGCCCTGCCTCCCCTCTTATGACAGATCCCGTCTTCATGGAAACTGCCTAGCAGAGCGTATTCAAGGCCGGCAGCGGGCCTGGCGGATCTGCATTTCAGGTGCCCTACCTGGCCAGCCGTGCGTGCCTGGGCTCAGTCCTCTATCCTGCCCACCGGCAGCCTGGGTCCACGTCCGGGGCAAAGGGAGGCCGCGGAGCCCAGGCTAATCCCCACACACAGACAGGTGAGGGTGCCCCCGCCCTGCTGCCCGGCTGCCCGGCTGCCCCACTGCCCCGCTACCTCGCTGCCCCTTGCCCCGCCCACTGGTGGCAGCAACGCCCCAGCCTCCGGCCGGCGCCACCTGCAGGTGAGGATATCCGCGCGGCCCCGCCCTCCCCGGCCCCGCCCAGCTGTCCCATAAGCCTCCCCCCACCGAAGTTCTGGCCGCGCCCTGGCTCCCATTGGCTCCGCAAGTTCTGCCCTCGCACATCTAGACTCGGGAGGACGCACGACGCAAGCGATAGGGGAGGGCCCCGCGGCGTTGCCATGGTTACAGGCGCCGCGCTCCGCACGGGCCACAGTGCGCTTCTGGGGCGGGGAGCGGGCTCCGGAAGTGTGTAGCTGCCAGGGACCATGGCGGTGCTTGCTGCTGGGGTTGGCGGCTTGCTTGGCCGGGCGACTAGTTCTGACCTGGTCAGTAGGCGGCCGACATCCTGTCTGGGGCGGCGTCCCACAGAAGGTAAACGTACGTCCGCGCCGTCGGCGGGACCGGTGGACATGAACCGCGGTGGGATCGGGGTTGGGGTGGGGCCGGGGAGGGCTGTGGTGCCGGGGAGCGTTTTGGGGCGGGGCGGGGCAGGGCTTGGGCACAGCCTCAAGCTTTCCTCCCCCTTAGGCCCTGGGGCTGGGGCCGCGAGTCTGGGTCTCCCTTGGTGGCTGCGTCCTCCCAGAACCCCCCGGGAAGGGCAGGCGGAGAACCCATCTTAGATGAAGCGGGGCCTTACCCGGGTTTTGAAGAGCCCCAGAATCAGATGTTGGAATGGGGTGGTTTATCAGCCTTGTTTATCTGCAGGGAAATTTCAGTTCATTCCAGATGTTGGTTCCTTCAGTCAACCTCAGGAATAAGACACAAGGGTCATTGCCGATAAGCAGTTATCTAGGGCTTAACTCAAAATAATCCATGCGGGGTGTAGGGATGGTAGATGGGACCCTCTCTCTTGAAGTTAGCAGTCTTATGGGATTAGAGGCCCTGGCTGAGGATTACATCCTCATCTGCAGTAATGGAGGTTGTGAGAAACACACAGAGAAGGGAGGGGTGTGGTGGCAGTAACTCATTACAGAATCCAGGACCCTTGCCTGGCTCTAGTGTAGAAGAGTCTCACCTAGGATAGGGCAGCATTTATCAAAGTGTATCCAAGTCCCCTGAGGTGCAGGACCATTTTTATAGAAACGCCGGGATGTCACCTGCATTTTGCACACTCTTACTCTCCCGAGTCCCTGTGGGGTTTTCCAGGGAAAACTTGGCCTGTGATATCAAAAAATAGGGAATGCAGAGGTAGATGGGAGAATTCAGCTCTCACCAGTCCAAAAGATATTTGCAGAAATTAAAATCACTGCTATTTTTCTCACTAATGATTTTTGTTTTGAAAAATAGAATTATATTTTGTTTAAGAGTATTAATGGTAACATACAGCAGATTGTTAATATTTTTAAGAGAATTGATGCACTTTTTCTAACTTCTTATTCAACTTCTAACACAGGAAATATTGATAGATTTAACTCACATAGATAGCAGCCTTTTGGGGTTCTCAGTAATTATTAAGAGTGTATAGGATTCTGTAGAACAAGAAGTTTGTGAGCCCCTGGAGAACGGGTGCTCAGGTGATAGTCACGTGCTTAGTGGTGTTAGATGGACGCCAAGATGTTTTCCGCAACTGCTCCTGGACTTGAAGTAATTGGCCACATGGAAATGGGCGGGCAGTGCCTACACTTTACAAACCAGAAGCTGCTGAATGTGTCTGGAGTCTAGGCCATGGGCTGTGCAGAGATTCCCATTGTATCTGTTCTATCTAAGCCGGGATTCCTGTGAAGAGGCCTGGCCCTAAAGACCCGCTCTCCTTTGCTCCCTGCCAGGTACCTTCTGTTTGACTTCAACCTTCCAGAGGGCTTCAGCCTCCGTAGGAACATCTGCATCCACATTGCCTTCCTCCTGAAGACCCTGCTGAAGATGGAGGAGCTGGTACTGGGGCCACCTCTACCACTGGCAGAGCCCCAAAATCAACCAGGTCTGGATTCCCTGGTCCGACTCCTTTGACCTCCCAAGTCTCAACAGAAACATCCCTGACATTGAGTACGAGCAGTTCATTGCAGGTGAGGCGGTGGTCATTTAACTGGGGCCAGATGGTCGTTGTTCTGGTTCCGATCTGAACATCAGGCCATCTTACTTTGGGCTTGTCAGTCTGCTTAGGGGCCTTGCTCATATTTCCCACACTGCAGGTGAATTTGGTTTTTCCATAGTTTTTTCGGGAAATCAATTTGAAGTGTATGAGCTCTATATCCCCTCACCTCTGAAAATCCTGGCCTCCTGGTGAGATGGAGCGATGACAAGGAGGCCACTGCCACAGACCTTGTCCCAGAAGGACTCGCTCCCTGTGCACTCAGGGCTGTTCTTACCTGTAGGAAAACGATGTGTGTGTAGCATGGGCGACGTGCTGGAGAAGGTATGTAACTGCCCATCCAGTATAATTTGGTCCTGCTCAAGCTACACATTTTAAGTTTTGTAAGAGGGAACAGTTCAAGATTTTCTTTGAAAAAAGGTATTTAGAGCTTATCAATTTTTTTAATTTGAAATGTGGTTGATTTAGAATGTTTTGTGAGTTTCAGATATACAGCTGTTTTGTTAGTTTCAGGTATACAGCATAGTGATTCAGTTGTACATATACATAGTCTATTCTTTTTCAGGTTCTTTTCCATTATAGGTTGCAAGATACTGAATATTGTTCCCTGTGTTCTACAGTGAATACTTGTCGTTTGTCTGTTTTACATATACTAATTTGTATCTGTTAATCCCAAACTCCTATTTGCTTTATAAGTCTGTGAGTCTGTTTTTGTTTTATAAATAAGTTGATTTGTATCATTTTTTTTAAATTCCACATATAAATGATATCATATGATACTTGTCTTTGTCTGACTTATTTCACTTAGTGAGATAATCTCCAGTTCCCTCCAAGTTGCTGTAAATGGCCTTATTTCCTTCTTTGTTATGACTGAGTAATATTCTGTTATATCTAAATACCACAACTTTATCCAGTCATCTGTCAGTGGACGTTTAGGTTGCTTTTATGTCTTGGCCATTTTAAACAGTGCTCCTGTGAACTTTGAGATGCAGGTATCTTTTGGAATTAAGGTACCCTCTGTATATATGCCCAGGAGTGGGATTGCTGGATTAGGTGATAAGTTTTTTTTTTTTTTTTTGTCTTTTGAGGAATCTCCATACTGTTTTCCACAGTGGCTGCACCAAACTACATTCCCACCAACAATGTAGGAGGGTTTCCTTTTCCCACACCTCTCCAGCATTTATGGTTTGTGGACTTTTGAATGATGGCCATTCTGACTGGTGTGAGATGATAACATTGTAGTTTTGAGCTGCATTTCTCTGATAATTGAGCGATATTGAGCATTTTTTTATATGTCTATTGGCCATTTGTGTGTCTTCATTGGAGAATTGCTTGTTTAGTTGTTCTGCCCATTTTGGATTTGGTTGTTTATTTATTTCTTATTCAGTTGTATGAACTATTTATATAGTCTAGAAATTAAGCCATGGTCAGTCTCATCTTTTGCAAATATTTTCTCCCATTCCATAGGTTGTCTTTTTGTTTTACTTATGGTTTCTATTGCTGTGCAGAAGTTTATAAGTTGAATTAGGTCTCATTTATTTATTTTGGCTTTTATTTCTGTTGCTTGGGTTGCTGAGATTGCCCTAGGAAAACATTGCTGAGATGTGTGTCAAATAATGTTTTGCCTATGTTTCCTTGTGGGAAGTTTATAGTGTCTTGTTTAATATTTAAGTCTTTAAGCCATTTTGATTTTGTTTCTTTTTGGTTTTTTTGTGACTCTATTGTATGCTTTTGATTTGTGGTTACCTTATTCTTCAAATATATCAACCCATTACTATATCTATTTCCTTTAGACTGATAATCACGTAGGCTCCAACACATCCTAAGAATAACAAAGAAAAAAAAGAAAGAAAAAAAATCTATATTTTCTTGCTCCCCTCTCCCATTCCCACCTTTTTTTATTTTGATGTCCTTTTTCATTTTTACATCTTTATGTTTATTCTCTTGTAACTCGTTATTGCATTTCCAACTATGGTTGTCCTGTTTCTATAGCATCCTGCTTCCTTTCTGTTTAGAATAGAAGCTTTTAATGTCTCTGTTAGGTTCAATATTGCTGAATTATCTCCCCTCCCCCTCTCCCCTCCCCCCCCCCAGGCTTCTGAAAACTCAGTCCAGGAAAGCTAAACCATTCTAGCCTTCATCGGTTCTGGGAAAGCAATCTTCAGAGTGGGAAAAAACATTGAAAAATAATATTCTGTGAGTTGCTTTCTACCCTTGCCCAGAGATGAGAAACATCTGAAGGTGGAGGAAAAAAGTTGGAGGTGGGGAACACAAAGTCTTTTCTCCTTTTGCTACTGAAGAAATGATTGCTTTTGTAATTAGTGATTATGCCCTTTAAATTGGTGAGATCGAGATTCCACAGCTTCAGCGCCTGTGAATAACAAGCTGGGAGAAAGCTCTCCAGGGCCCCTGCAGTCGGAAAGGCAGCCCCTCTGAGCACCTGTTATTCTGTATTCTTCCTGCCTCCACACGGTTTCGCTAGGCACCGTGTAGGACAATGCAGTAACCCAAGGTGGAGGACAGGGAGACCCCTGCTGTGTGGCGAGCCACAGGAGCCCACACTTGAAGGGCAAAATGTAGAGTAGTGGGGCGGTCATAGGAACAGATGATGGTTGAGACCCAGGATAGTGTCCTGGAGTCCAGCAGGCGAGACTGGCGGGGCAGATGGGGCCCTGGAGCATGGGCAGTCGTTGAGGGATCTGAAGCAAAGATAGGAACCAAGAGACTGGATTCGTGTGGGGGTACGGCTCCCCTTGGAGGCTGCGGGGCACCTCAGTGAGCCCAGGGGGATCGGGCACTTCCCCAAAGCTGGGTTGACAGGTCACAACCAACTCACTGGGGACCGAGAGGCACTGAGTCATTTTTAACATTTTGTCCCTCTTCCTGGAAAAGGAACTGCTGCCTGTTAAGTAGCCTGTGTCGAAAGTGAGAATAAAAGACATAAAGCAAGATTGCCTCAAAAGTCATCCATTGTGTAGTTGTTAATAAGGGTCAAATGCAAACTTGATTAGATGAAATGAATCATTCATCAGAGGATTTTAAAACCCTTTAAAATAAAAATTCTTGCTGCCTTTGTTCTTCATTTCAGGGTTCAGTTGGTGATAATAGTAGTAACCAAAGCAACATCAAACCCTTACAGAACTCTGTCCTGCTGTTCCAGGAATGCTGTGTTCACGACAATCCAATGAGTAGGCACCACTATGAGTTCCACTTTAAAGGTAAGGACATTCATTAATCACACGGCTAATAAATGGCAGAGCTGGGACTTGAACCCAAGCTGTCTAGCCCCAGAGCCCCCTCTCAGCACCTTCACTGCAGCTCATCACTTGGCATGCCCGACACAGGCCAGCATTTAAGAGCAGCATGACCTTGGCCAAGGCTGCTTCAATGCTTGGTCTCTGTTTCCTCATCTGTTGAATGGGGGTGTGGGCAGTGAATTCTGTGAACTCAGTGGTCACTTCCTCCAGCTCTGCTATTATTGTGCTTTGAGTTAGTTCGGTAAGTATCCGAGCCCCTACATGGCCCACACATGGGCTGGCCCTTTGCTAGGCAGTGGGTTACGGAGAAAAGTAAGATCAGCCTGCTTCTCCGAGGAGCCGTTGTCCCTCCACGGGAAGCAGTTGCGAGGCCCAGGCTCCCTCGTTGGCAGTCAGGGACTGGGCAGGAAAGTCTGATAAGAGAAGATGGAGGCAGAGCCCCTCCGGGAACAGTTGTGGCCACACAGCTCTCAGTAGCGAGAGCCTCTGTAAAGGCTGCTGAGAGGGGAGTCCTCATGAGGCCAGTAGTCCCCCCAAACTAAGCCCTCAGGACAAAGATCCAGCCAACCCTTCAGTGTCACCATAGAGCCAGTGCATCCTCATCACTGTGCCTCTGTGCTCCTTTGTCCTGGGGCCTCTCTTCCCCCTACACCCAGAAGACTTTCCTCCCTCTCTTCTCTGAGTGTCCCCTCACTTCACCCGTGGTCCCTGCTTCCTGGGTAACCATCTCTGGAGTTGACACTTTGCCCCCTCACACACCCCCGTTTGATCAGGAGCCTGGGTTGACCTCCTTGTGCTCACTTTCCACCTTCAGATCATTGCTCCTCCTCTCTTGGGAGCTCCTGGAAAACCCAGATCCTTTCCTAGAAGTGCCTGCCACCCTGGCCTCCCTGCTCATCTGCCTCATTCAGGAGCACCTGGACCACCAGCTCTGTATTGCCTCACCTCCTACCATCAAGACATCAAAGTTGATTCTCCCTCCACCACCCAGTATGGTCATAGTAGGGTCTTCTTCTCCGTCAAGCTGAGCCAGCCACCCCTATTCACCCTACCCCCGGGCTCATACCCAGGCGTGCCTCCACCCCAGGTCCAGTCTCTCTCCTCTATGTGCCCAACTCTAGCCATCCAGCTGCTTCTCCACCAGCCTCCTTGGCCCTCCTTCACCCTCACTGGGGCATCAAGCACTGACTCCTCTGCTTTCCTGCCTGTCCACGTTCCTCTTACTTCCTCTTCCCCACCTTCCAGCTCTGCATCCACAGTCAGCCCTCTCTTTATGACAAACAAAACCCCCTTGACCCTTGATCTTTTCAGTTCCTCACCAGGACGACTTCCATCTCGGTTCACCCAGCTCTATTTTTTCTGAGCCTGCAGGCAACAGGCTCTCCCAGCACAGATTTCTAAGACTACAAATCAATGCCCACCATGTTGCCACTGCCAGGCAATCCTCCAGGATTTCTCTAGTGAGCACATTTCCCCGCTTATCACTCAGTCCTGTCAACATTCTCTGCTCTCTGCACACCTCTAAGCTTCCCTCTGTCTCTTCCCTGACTCCCAGCAGATGGCCTTGCCTCCTGCTTCAGAGAGAATGACATGTTCCTGGAAAGGAACTCGCTCACCTGCAGCAAATTTGCTCACCTCACCTTTTATCTGTCTCTCTCCCACCTGGACTCTAGCTGTAGTTGTTCTTAATTTAGTGAGTTTAGTTGACATATATAGACACAGTTAAAAGCATAGCACACTATAGGCTACCTTCTAGGGCTTACTTTTTTAATTTAACATAGAGTGTGTGATTCATCCATTTCATTGCATGTACCTGCAGTTCATTTGTTTTAACTGATCTTAAATATTGTGTGTGTGAAAATAACACAAGAGAATGGTAAGCCAGGATTCAGGATGCTGGTTACTTCCTGTGAGAGGAGGCCAAGAGCAGGATAGGGAAAGAGGACACAGTATGTCACTGTCAATATTCCTGTTATGATGCTGGGTGATAAGTTCATAGCTGTGTCTTATAATACTAATTTTAATACATAAATACCTCTGACAGGCACCTACGATGAGAATGTTTCATGAACCAAGACATACAATGGATAATATTACATCATTATTGTTATGTAATCTTGTTATATTATACATTAAACATAATCTTACATTATTTGTTATGGGTTATATGTTATATAGGTGCATGAATTATATATTATGTATATAAACACCTACATATGTATTATATACTATCTGCTAATAAATAAACAGAACATAATATGCTAGTATATCTTCTATTATGTATAATTTAATAAATAATATCATACTGTATCCCATTATATGACATGGCACATAATCTTTAATAAAATAAGAAATCTGTCAATATACATTGGTAATTAATAAAATTTTTTAAAAATGCCCACATCTTTTAACGCCGACACCACTCCATCTGTCACTATCTTTCCTCTTCCCTTTCATGGTCGTGGTCCTCACGGTGCTATCCGTTCCCCCTTTCATCTCCTTATACTGAACCTTCCTTCTCCTCCCTTCGCATGCTGGCTTCTGCCCCGTGGTCCCTCTAGTCACCAGCGGCCTCTGGGGCACTGATTTGCGGGCACGGTCTCAGGCCCCAGCTCACCTGGGTGTCCGCCGCCTCTGCTACCGCTGGTGGGGGCGGGGCAGGGGGTAGAGTGCACCTCTTGTCCTGGAAGAGAACACAGCACAGACTCAGTGACCAGCAGCAGGTGTTGCCGGGACCTGCAGGACTTGGGGGAAAGCCAGACTGTCTGCATCCAGACCGGGGGCACTTGGAGTGTGAAGAAACCCAGTCCTCACTGCCCCTGAAGTGAGGAAAACACCCTCAGGTGAGTTAAAGTGCTTATGACATAGGTCTGTTGGCTGGAAAGGACAAACGGGCCCCTAAGGGGAGGTTAGGTGATGTTCCAGGCCCCACGAAAGCCCTAAGGGCTGGCTGGGAAGCAGGCTGGATGCTCCACTGGACCCAGTGTCCCCTCGGGGGTGGGGCCTTCCGGAACAAGCAGAAAGCCCTTGGTCTCTGGGGGGAACGTGGCAGTGTGGGAGCATCCCTGCAGTGAGTCAAGTGAATTCAGGGCCTGTGGGATCCGTTTGTATGGCCACATCAAGCCTCAGCAGAAGCCACAGCAGGTGTGGATTCCTGTCTCTCCAGCTGTCATCTTCGTGTCTGAGTGCCAGGCTTCAGACCCGATCCCCTGGGGCGTTAGGACAGTTATAGACAGAGGCGGCTCGGGGAGGCCCCAAGAGGGCGGTACTGGCCTTCCTGCCGACACGATTACACGAAGATCAAACAATCCATCGATGGGAAGAAAATAAGAACCATGATCATATCTGGACCCCAAGCTTAGATATGGTATTTGGGTGACATTTATCGACAATCCAGTGAGGTTCTGGCCAGGGCAGCAAGCCAGGAGTGACACTGAGGAGCATCATTGTGCAGAGGCTGGACTGGGGGTCTGCAGGCTCCTCCCAGGAGAAGCCTCAGTGTTTGGGAGGTGGCTAACATGCCTCCTTCGTGTCACCAGCAAGTGGTGCCACCTGCAGAAAATCATCTGTAATCTTGGGATGGATCAGCCCTGAGTGATGTGATAAAGGCTCCTACAAGAGGGGGCGCCTGATGGACAGTGAACCAACCAACAGGCTGATGAGATTCCCATCTGTGTTTATCGTGCTTTCGTAGCCAAGAGTGAGGAGAGAGTTGAATGGCTCACCATGAATATTTTAACAACTTGAGATGGTTCCATGTCTCACTGCATTTAAGTGTCACCTGGAGGAATTCAGGCAGTGTTTAGACCCAGGGGAGGCTAACGGCCTCTTGATTCCTCATCAACCTGGCAAGCCCACCAGCCCTCTATGGCCAGACCTTGGCAAGTCCCTTCCCTTGTTAGAACAAAACCTTTCCCACGCACGCCTGTGGTAAGCTTTTGTTTTTTATAATTAATGGGAGTGAAGATACTTTACAGCCTCCTCAGACCTTTCCTTAGGGCTTCTCGCCTTAGACCACGGCAAGGGGGCCCGCTGCCCTCAGTCCTGCACGGCAGACGGTCCCCCTGGCCCTGACACTTCCTCTGGCCACACCCTCCATTGGGTGGAGTCAACAGGGCCAAGGGGACATGGTCATTGGCTCTTTCCCGTGCTCTAGAAACCCAGGACCACGAATGCCCTGCCTCAGCAGCCCCTGATCCATTTCTATTGCCTGCACCGGCTCTCCCCGGAATTCAGATTCCCAGGACTCACAGAGAGGCCAAAGGGCAGCTGTTTGCATGGAGGTTATAGGCAGAGCCGGAAGTGAATTCTGAGTGTCCCCCTGTGCACATCCAAGGCCCCTTATGGCAAGGGATGGACCCAGCATTGGGAAGAAAAGAGTCAGGCTAGTGATCAGAGTCTTGGAATCAGCTCTCCCCACACACTCACTTTCTTTGCAGGACTCCCCTGAGTCTGGGAATTCTAATTTTGAACCTGGCCTTCCCCCTGATAATGAATGTATATTTGTAAAGGTAGGACTTTAACCTACTGCACTTAAAATGTTTAGATATATAGGATGTGAGCTCCCAGGTATGCTCTGGAACTGCACTTCCAAAGTTCCAGAACATTTATGTTGGCTCTACTGAGACTGTAAGTGGCAAAGACCGTCTCCAGAGAGGAGGGGCTCCTGCTTCACGCTCCAAAGCCAGGATCTTCTGAGAGGATAAAACAATGGACACTGAGACCCTCAATTGTAAATAGATTTAGAATAAAGCCAAAGGTGTTTATGACGTGTGTGTGCACACACACAAGCACCTGGGGAATTGTGTTGTACATGACTGTGAGTTTGTATGTGGCTGTGCGTGCGTGCACCTGGTGATGTATGTGGTAGTGAGTATGCTATGTGTGTGTGTGCGCCTGAGGACGTGTGTGGTTTTGTGTATGCTATGTGTATGTGGGGTACATGAGTCCATGTACGTGTGTGTGTATAGGGAAGTATGTGGAGCAAAGCCAGTGTGTCTGCACGTGTGTTTGTGTGTATGTGCATGCATTAGTTTTAACAGTAGAAGCTGTCTTTTAGAATTCTGAAGTAGTAAAATTTGTATGATGTCTTTCGCTGTATAATTCAAAATTAAAAAATCTTCAGTCACCAGAAATTTATTAACCCCCCGATTCTGATTTTTTTTTCCATATTGATATGTCTTCATTTTACTGATGAGGAAATTTAGCTTAGAGATGTTAACTGACTCAACCAAGGGGATGGAGCCCGCGCGCCCAGGGCCAGGATGCAGTCCAAGCCACGCTGCTCCAGAGGCCTGGGGCCCTGTTCACGATTACACGTGGCCTCTTGGCAGGGGAACAGATTCTGATGTGCTGTGGCCAGCGTGCAGGCTGCCCAAGCCGGGGACTCGGGAAGCCGGGTGGAGAGTACCAGACAGCAGACAAGAATGAAGCCCTGCTCAGAAATCAGATAGGTTCCTAGGTCTTGGATGAGGAAGGAGGCTCACTGATCATCCTTGATCCCTTTGCTGGTGGCCAAAAGGGACCAAGGCCCACGAGAGCACTTCTGAGAGCTGCCTGCCAAAACCTGGAAAAGGACTGCTCAGGACTGGCTCTGCAGTAGGAGCAGAGGAAGGAAATGTAGCCTCTTGGTGGACATTCTTGGTGATGGCAGTAGGAGGCCTAGCAGCCTTGTTATGGGGGTGGCAGGACAGGGTCCTAGTGGATGATCGTTTTCACGTGTCTTAAAAATCATTGTTTCATATATTGTATCCATTTTGTGGTTTATTTTAGGATGGTAAATATGGTCTCTTTTACTCCATATTAGCTGGATTGATTAATTTTTTTATTGATAATTTTCTCTTCAGTGATTTGGAAGGTATATTGCCTTTTAATGAAAATTCTCTCTAAACTTTCATAAATCATCTCTAAGTTCATAACTTTATATGTAATTGGACCAGTATTCCTATAACACTACCAAAAATGAAATAATCTATTAGATCCTGTTCCACAATAATGATAAATTTAGCATATTTTACCTCTCTGCTGTTCCAGATTGTGTGTGTGTGCGTGTGTGTGTGTGTGTATATCCTCCAGTTACTACTTTTTGACAGTTGCTCTCAGTTTGTTATATTAACAATGAAAATATAGGTATAAAATTCTTGGATTTCATTGCTCACTACCACAATTTAATACCATGTCTTTCCCACTTTTGAGTTATTTACTTATCAGGATTTTCAAATCAACTGGACACATGATTCGCTAATTTTTTTCGAGTGCTGGACTTGGAACACTTTCATGTGTATATGCAGCTTTATATTCTCCTTCTCAACAACTCTCAGCGTGTTGTTGATGGCCCAAGACTTACTTTAAAATATGGCATTGTTTTTCATCACCAAAAAAACAAAAAATTTTCTTGATTTAAAGTCCTGTCTTTTTATGACTGGCTAGACTTGTCAGCTGCATAGAGATTTCCTTAACCTTCCTCCTTCTTTTCGCCATAACTCGGATTCATTGAGATGCATGTTTTTACCATTTCTCAGATGGGCTTCCACTTTGACTTCCGCTTTAAACCATCACCCCACTCTTTTTCTCCATGCTTATTCCTGAAAATTGAGCTCTCTATTGGATTAAAGATGGTTCCCGTCAGAGATGTGAGGCTCCCTGTCCAAAGGTCCAAAATAAGAGAAAAGGAAATATTCCTGTTTCTGGTGGTTACATTTTGTCAGCTTAGAGATCTAGTTATCCGTGTGGCTGCGGTGGAATATGCAATATCTTGGCTCAGAGTTTCCTTTTTCTGGCTTACAAGGGGAGCCGCATTAGCTGGGGTCATGGCGCTGTGGCCGTTTTCAGGATCCCGGGGCTGAGGCAGCCCCTCTCCACCCTTGTTATTTTGATCTTGCAAACTGGGTCCCAGCTATGTGAACCCTACACATGGTGGCCAGGATCGCCCCACATGTGACGTGTCTCCTGTTCCTCGGCGTCTCTCACTGCTATCAGCTAGCTCCAGTAAGTGCATGAGCTGGCTTCCACTGCCTTCCTTCCTCCTTCCTCTCCAGGCAGGCGCTCCTTTCCCACTAGTTGTCCCTATACCTTCTGTCCTGCACTACATAAGCTGAAGGAATTCCTCAGCGTTTCCAGCAGGTAGATGGCGCTCTCCTATGTTTGGACTCCAGTGTTTGCAGTGGAAATTTAGGAGGTGGAAAGGAAGAGCTTGGGGGTTCTCCATATCTAGGGGCTCCCTATCCAGCAAATTCAACTAACAGTGGTTTGAAAATATTCATGGAAAAACAGAAAGTTTCAAAAAGCAACACTTGTATTTGCCATACAATGACAACTACTTACATAACATTCATGTTGTATTAGATACCGTGAGTAATCTAGAGATGATTTAAAGTACACAGGAGGACACAGCAAAAGAGAATGTGACAACAAATGTACGTGTATATTCATGTATAACTGAAAAATTGTGCTCTAAGCTGGAATTTGATGCAACATTGTAAAATGACTATAACTAAATAAAAAAAAGTTTGTATATATATATATATATATAAATTACATGGGAGGGTACGCATAAGTTCCATGCAAGTCCTATGCCATTTTATACAAGAGGCATCAGCATCCATAGATGTTGACGTCAGGGGGGATTCCTGGAACCAGTGCCCCATGGTTACCAAGGGATGACTGGAAGTCCAGGCTCCTTATCCCAGCCTGTCAGGTCCCCACGTTGTCTGAATCCTACCTGTACCACACTTCCCTTGTCACTCTCCCCCAGCCCTGGCAGACTGCCCTCTAATTCTTGAACAGGCCACACTCACTTCGCTTCATGTCTGGCCCCTAGAAATACCCATTACTTTCTGAGCATGGCTCTGCTTTCACAAAATGGGATGCATTTTCACTAGAGAAGACAGTGTGGAATTTCCTTTAAAAGCTGAAAATAGACTTAACTCATGATCCAGCCTTCCCACTCCTGGGCATATGTCAGAAGAAAACTCTAATTCAAAAAGTCACATGTACCTGAATGCTCATAGCAGCACTGTTTATAATAGCCAGGATATGGCAACAACCCAAGTGTCCATCGACAGCTGACTGGATAAAGATGTAGTAATATATTTATACAAAGGAATACTACTCAGCCATTAAAAAAACAAAATAATGCCATTTGCAGCAACATGGATGGACGTACAGATAGTCATTCTAAGTGAAGAAAGCCAGAAAAATGCCATATGATATCACTTATATGTAGAATCTAAAAAAAGACACTAATGAATTTAACTACAAAAGAGAAACAGACCCACAGCATACAGAAACAAACTTACGGTTACCAGGGAGAGAAGGGGATGGGAAGGGATAAATATGGGAATTGGAAAAGTGTCCCTCTTGGGGAGTTATGGAAATGTTAGCTTTCTTGATTGTGGTGATGGTTTTCTGGGTGTAGACATCTATCAAACTGATCAAATAGGACATGTGAAATATGTGTAATTTACTATACAGGAATCATACCACAATAAAGGTGCCTGTAAAATAAAAAAAAAAAAAACAAGAAAAGTTTGGCGATATTGTGTCCTCCATTTTTATGTGGCTTTAGTGAGTGGGTCTTCAAGTTTCCGGTCTGCCATATTTTCTGAACCAGAAGTGCCCTCTTCCCTTTTCTTTGATAAAAATGTCAGTGGGTGGCATTTATTCCCGTTGCTTCAACTTCTCTCTGTCCACTGATTATCTGTCAAATCTTTCCCAGCAAGGACATTTCATTTCAGTCCCAGAAATATACTTATAATTGACAAGTAGACATTCCCACTTGATTAGTCCATAAAAATCTCAAGCTCTGTATGTTTGGATTTACACTCGCTCAGAACTAGGTTTACTTCTTCAAACAATGGCATCACTATCCCATCTGTTTTCCGTGACATACATCTGGGAGTTTTCCTTTACTTTTCCACTCCTTCACCCCCGTCAGTACTACAATTCTATTCCTTAATGTCCCCCAACTAAGTCCCCGCCCCTAGCTCCCCACTGCATTAATGCCCACCCTTTGCTAGTCTCCCCAGTGCTGTTCTTTAGAGAGAACAATCCACTTTTCTCACTTTTAATGACTAATCTGTGTCACTCTCCTCCTTAAAACCCCAAAGAATTCCCCGTTGCGTATGTGAGGAAATCCACGCTCCCTGATTTAACGTCACACCTTCTCATCACCTAGTTGCTGCTTTTTTTCAGCCTCAGCTTCCGTTAGTTCCCCACAACCTCTAGCCTCACTGACCTTCCTTCCCTAAGTGCAAAGTGCTCTTAGACACGACCAGACCTCTGCACTAGACACGCAAGCTGCCGAGATTCCCGTGCCCAGCACGCACTCTCCTGGTCTAGAGATTTGCTGGAATCCGTCAGATGTCAGTGCAGAAAGCATTTCCTCTCTGACACCTTCCCTACCTTCTAGAACCCTGCCTCAGGCAGTGCAAGAGCCCCTTTGAACATATAGTATATATGATGCCAAGTGAGTCTTACCACATTGTTTTGAAAACCTATTTAAATTTTTCTCTTCCACGACACACTGTGATCTCCTTGAGGGATGGGGGGCTGTGTGGTATTTGTCTAGACAGCTAATGTCTGGCACAGACCCCGGGCCATCGGAAACAGTCTGACTCATCAAGAAGACTTGTTGTCTTTGCGATGTAAGAAAGACTACATGCTCTCTGATCTTACACCATCCGGCAAGGGTCAAAATAATTTCACATAGAACTACAGAGGCAAAATATGTGTATTCTTTTCCTCTTTGTGAGCCCGAGATCATAGGCATCCTGGAACGGAGGTGTCACTCAAAGCTGTCTGTCCCCTAGGTTCTCACGCCCAGCTTCAACATATTTTTTAGAAGTTGTAGGTATACGTGTACATCACCCCGTCTTAGAGTAAACGGTGCTTCAGCCTGACCAAGTTTAATGTCCATATAAAAATCAGAAATCTTCCAAACTGAAGCCTGAAGAAACATTTCCCTTTTGTCCTTCCAGTCTGTCTGCCATCTGCATCCCACATCCCCACTGCTCATCTGCGTCAGGCCACGTTCTATCTAGAAACATTTCCGGTGGGACACTTGGATAAGAACTAATTACAGCAGTAATGAAACTGGTCCCATGAACGCAGGCTCTGCACAACAAGGATGCTTTGACCGGAGGCCTCAGCCGCGGCCTGCAGGGTCTGTTCACGTTTTCTGCCTGGATTCCCTGCAGATGTTGTGCAGAAAATCAAGCCTGCAGTTAAAGTCATAGAAGGCCCAAGAAATCCAGAAAAATGGAGTGAGATTCATCTCCTTGGGAATATTTTTGAAAACCATCCACTAATAAAAAGAAGAGATTTAAGAGGTTCGTTTCAGAGCAGATGATGTCCAACTGCAGGTGGGTCAGTTTTGTCATTGTTGCTCGCTAGTTGTCTTTCTGCTGCCTCTAACACGCCGCTTTTAAGAGAAGTGGCCTGAGTCGGCCCTCAGAGCAGAAAGGTGAGCTGGGCCTAGAGACAGCCAAGCTCCTCTGCTGTGTAGTGACCCTCTGAGAAGGAAGGGTTGGCCCAGGGCTTCCTCTGACTCTCTCCCTCAGTTATAAACTCTATGAAGGGAAAATGGAACAAAAATCTGAATTCAATATGGTATTGTCAAAGTATAAAAATAATTGTCTTTGGAGGGGATGGTATAGTTCAAGGGGTAGAGTACGTGCTGGATTCAATTTGCGGTACCTCAGTGTAAAAAATAATAAGAAAAAGCCTTTAAAAAAAAGAAAAATAATGAAGAAGAAAAGAGATCTCAAACAACCCCAGTTTAAAAAGAAAAAAGTCTTTTAAAAATAGTAGTCAACAAGGTCTTTTGCTAGATTAGGAGTTTGGGATTAACAGGTACACAGTACTATGCACAAAATAAATAACCAACTCTCAGGTCCTTAATAAATTATTTCAACCTGAATCCTTTTTCTTTTTTCCCCTAAGCAACCCATGGAAGCCTCTGAAATTCTCATCTTATAAAAGAATTCATTTAAAGGTGGTTTGAAAGTTACTGGTTAAAACAGTTATTTGTGGTTCCATGAATATAGGTCTAGTAAGAAAGACAGTAAACTAGTAAGCAAATAAATATATGATGTACTGCCAGGTACTAATAATTGCCACAAAGAAGCATAAAGCATATTAGGAGAGAAAATGTTTGAATAGGAAATATGTGCGTGCTATTTTAAATAATCTGGTCAGATAAGTCCTCTCTGAGGGTAAATAATTTGAATAAAGTCCTGAATAAAGCAAAAGAATAAGCCACGTAGGTAACAGACAAGAAAAGCCTCCCAGGCTGGAAGAAGTGTAAGTACGAGACTTGGAGTTAGAAACACAGCTGTCCTGGTGGGGACCATCGGGGCAGTGAAGATGGGCTGGAGCAGAACGGTGAGAGCTGAGGCTGCAGAGATCGGTGAGGGCCCAGATCACATAGGGCCTTGGTAGGGACTCTGGATATCCTTCTGAATACAATGGAAAATCACGAAAGTATTTTGCAAAGTGGAACAACTTGATCTGATTCATACTTTAATAAGACCGTTGTGGGTAACGTATGGGGAATAAGCAATGGAAGCAGGGCAAGGTAAGCTGATGGGAAGCCAGTGGGAAGAGTGCTGATGACCTGGAGAGAGACAATGAAGTTGAGCTGGGATGATGGCGGGAGGCGGGCTGAAAGGGGGAAACGATTTAACAGTAACGGTCACAGGCCTTAATGCTCGAGTTGGACACAGGCACAGGGTGGTACAGGGTGATGGGTATGTGATATTTGGGGATGAGCCACAGTTTTTGTGCAGAGACCTGACAGGAGAATAAAATAGGGACGTTGACGTCGGTAAGAAAGGTTGGTGGGTTTTGAATTCCCGCTACAGTCGCGTCTCTGTATCTCTGTATATGACGTCAGCAGAGCAGGGATGGGTGTTCCTACTTCTGCAGAGAATTGCGTGTCCTCCTCATCGACTAATTTGAGAGGCCGACCTGCCCATCCAATTGCAACATCTTGAATCTGCTTCTTTCTATCCAGGAGGAGATTTCCAACTAAGATGCCAATCAAAAATTCCCGTGTCCAGAGTTAGAGCTGTGTGCCTTTGGGAGGATCTCAGAGACGCCTCCACAGAGGCTCGGTGTGCTCTCTCTCCCTCAGAGCACACAGTTACCTTCATCCCACTGGGTCTCAGCAGAGAAGATTTCACACATAGCCCCTCTCAGGCCCTGGGGACCAACCACCCTCTTGGCCTAGCTCTGAAAATGAGCACGAGTTCCGGGCAAAGGGCCTTCTTCAGGGGGCCATCTGGCAGATTACATGAGGACAGTGTACAAAAGAGTGGGAGGGTTAATGGTATAAATGCATTTTAATTTTTGCTCCAAAACTGATTCTGTCCTTCCATTTTGTTAAGCAAGTGTTCTTGGGCCAGACATGATTCTCCTTTTTTCTTTCTATTTGATCATCCAAGAGGTTTAGATAGGGGATTTGTTTTAGGGTAAGAATCTTTAAAAAAAACCTTGCAAATAGCGTCTTGTTAGGCATTTTGACAAGTGAATTCTCCAGGCAGTATTGAACCCCCTTGTTCCTCCAGGGGGTCTCAAAAGGTATACATGCTGCAATTCTGACCCAAAACCAATGAGCCTTTTCTTTTTTTAAGAACTTCACCATGGACAAAAAATGTCACTAAAGACGGTGAGAAAAGAGCAGGTCCCCATCATCCAGAGTCCCTCCCAAAGAGCCCACAGAAGTAAAGAGGAGATGAACGAGAGAAATGTTTTATTTATACACACGCAGGAGCCAACCAGAAAAGTACCTACCATGATAAATGGTGAAAGTTAAAGGCTTTTTTATCAACCTAACTTAATAGGGAAAAGGGAAAGGAGAGAATTGGCTTCCATGACAGGTTTTCTTCTACATCTTTTGAATCTCATTTATCTTCAGCTTAAAGAGGTTTTGTATTAACCGTGGGTTCTATCTGACTTTCCATTCCTCGAACTTTGTTCTTCTTTTTCAAGATTCATTCATGTATTCTGACCCCCTGGATTTTCCACGTGAATTTTAGATTGATTGTCAATTCCTGCAAAATACCACCTGGGATTTGGGTAGGCATTCTTTGAATCCTTAGATCTATTCGTGGACTATTGTCATCTTAGTAGAATGAAGCCTTCTGCTCCATGAATATGGGATTATTCTCTTTGAATGTAGGTCTTAATTTCTCTCAACAGACTCTCTCATCTATTGTAGTCTTCAGTGTCCAAGTCGGGTACTTCTTGCTCACCTCTATTGGATGTTGATTCAGAAGAGACACGACCTCCTGGAGAACCTCTGTTTCCACTGAGCTGACATGGAGCTGAGTCCTGAGAAGGCTTTAAATTCTTTTAAAAATAGGATTAATGTACTTTAATTACTCCATAGATGAGTAATGAATGGGTCACATTAGCATAGGATTTTAATCCTTTTAGAATTAGTAGAGTAATACAGACACATTACAAAAAATTGAAATATTGCCTAAAAGAGAAGAGATTTGTAATTCCCACCCACAGCGGTGACTGTCATGAATGATTTGGTCCTTATGTCTCAGTCTCTGTGTCTCTCAGTATGTCTCTCTCCATCTCTGTCTCTCACACACTCACAATCAGATCAATTTCCATCTATATTGATTTCACACACATGTGGTCGTGCAGATGGGACCCTGGATGCAGATAGTGGGTCTGCATACTTCCACCCTGAGGCCTCCCTTGACATTGGGTTGAGACCAGGCATCCACTTTTCCAACTGCACAGCATTCATTCATCCACATGAACCAGAACGAATGGACCCCATCCCCTCTCCATCAATATTAGTGTTGCTTTAATTCCGACTGTTTCAACCAGTGCTGTGATGAACACCCTTGAAAAGGCATCTTTGAATAGGTGTGTAAGGATTTTAATGGGATGAACTGTAAGTATCAGATCTTCTGGGGAGGAGATGCATCTGTGGCCCTTTGATGCGTCCTGCACCCTGTTCTCCTGAAGAGGAGCGTCCCTTCACTCTTCCCTCCAGGGGATCTGCTGGAGCCTCTGCCTGCTTACATTGTCACCAGGGCTGGTTGTCACCTGACTAAAGAACCGCCAGTGTGATGGTGACCGGTGATGTCTCTGAAGTGTTGCCGTCTGCCTCTGTTCTCACCTGAGAGGTCAAGCATCTCTAACACACACTGGCCACCTGCATTGCCTCTCATTGGAACTGCCCATGCCTGTTCTGTTTCTGTTTAGAACACCGGGTTTCAAAAGGATTTTGGACTACAGGGATGGGAAAAATTTCTCCAACCTTGGGTTATGAGGAATGCATTTTCCAGATTGTGGTTTGTCTTTGAAGCAATTTTTCTGGGCTTTTACTAATTTTTTTGATTATTTTGGTTTTGTTTTTGCCACAGGAAGAGCTAAGCATCTCCCTTGTGTCTTCTGGCTGTGGTGTCACAGGGGGAACAGCAGTGTCTACCCTGAGATTATGCACAGAGTTACTAAAAGGGCTTCATTTTGTGCATCACATCTTTAATCCCCCTGGATATCCCCTGAAAATAATAAAAATACTGTTTCAAGTGAAAACAAACAAAAATCCTCAGCCCCAGCTTAAAACATGTGGGCAGGGAGGAAAAAACCCTTTTTTAAAATTTCATTGGCAGGGAACAACCAGTAGAGGTAAAGACAAGCAAAGAGAAAGAGGACTTGGGGTTGTCAGGGGCTGGGTGAGGAGGGAGGGAAGTGCATGCTCTGGATCCAAGGTTTCACTTTGAGGAAAGAAATACTGTGAAACTAGATGGTAGTGATGGTCGCACAACATTGTGAATGCCCCAAATGCTCCTGAATTGCACAATTTAAAAGGGGAAAAGTCTATATTTTATTACATGAAACTCTGAAAGAAAATAAAGGATGTCATAAATGATGTGAAACAAGCAAAGGAAACTAAAGAAAATGAAACAAAATCATCTCCAGCGGAAGGGACGTCAAGTTTGGGGGGGGGCTGATGATGGGATTTTGGAGAACATTTTGGAGAAGAAGGTGTGGGTGGGTGCAGAGGGGGCTCTACCCCAGGGGGTGGTGATGCCTGAACTGGTTCTCCGTTACCCAGCAGTCCAGCTGCAGATGCAGGTTCAGGAGGAGCTGCAGGAGTGGCAGGAGGGAGCTCGGGGTCTCCTGCTGGATCCAGTTTGTCCCATTTTTGGTCTCTGACATCTTCCCATGCCACTGCCTCCTCTGTAACTATTGGATGTGGAGAGAGTTTTAAGTCTTGTGGAAGAGCTCATGCTGTGAGAAAGGAAAAATTTACTCACCTGCCTCCCTTTCCATGTGCCTCTACAAGGACAGAAACCTTCCCAGAGCTTTCCAGACAGCTCCCACCCAGAAAGTGCCCACAGGATGTGTTCTGTGACTGAATTTTTCCAGACAGGTGGTCTGAGGCCATTCTTTTCTCTGGTCCCAAAAGTAGCCTCTAGGGACACCTCCCTGTGTGGCCCAGCCCTCACCCCTCCCTCACCTACACACATACACCAGCCCTGCCTTTCTGACCTTTGGTCTCTGCTTCGGGGGCTCCTGGTCCTCCACCTGACTTTCAGCGAGGTGGGCACGGTGCTCCAGGTCAGACCCGGGTGTGCTGGGCTACCCGTCAGCCCTGGGTAGGTCCCTGGGAGAGCCCTGGGTGATGTCTGGGTCGGAGGCCTGCCCCTCTGACTTGTGGGCCATGGTGGTGGGGACCCCTCCATATCCAGACCCACCAGGAGTCTGCGCTGGCCCTCAGAATAGTGACACACCAGCCCTTCACTTGGGGAGGGGGCATTGGTGTTCTTATTCATCAGCTTCTGTTCAATATGTGGTATCTGGCTCTGCAATGATAGTGACCAGCAGCTGACCCAGCATGGAAGTCTCAGAGTCCTTCCCGGCCAGGAACACTCCTGATTCCTTAGACTCTACCCTCTGCTGCTAGATCAGACCGGAACCTTGTTCAGCTCAGACATCGGGAGGGAAAATACATACCCAGAAAGCATGGGCTCCACCTCGGGCAGCAGGACCCTTCCCCGGCTCTCCACATCCAAGCCAGCCAGCTTTGTCCTGGGCTGTCTATGTGACCGGGACCCCCAGGCCTCTGTCCTGCTCTTTCTTGAGGCAGATACCCATCCCCAACATGACTGCTCCACCTCCACCAGCCAGGACAGGGCCGTGTGGCTACCTGGGTGGGATCTGAGTGGTGGCCCAGCCTGGGCGGGCCTGCCCTGGGCCTCCCTGTGTTACCTTTGGGTCTCTCTGGCCAAAAGGCCAGAGGCGCCTTGGGTGAGACCTGACCCAGTGCCGGCAGCGTTGGTAGAGCCCCTCGCTGCGGGCTTTCCGGGGCTGCGGCCTCTGGATATTGGGATGCAGCAGAACATGCCTCTGTCTCCAACCAGGTGAGCTGAGTAGGGTCTTCTCTACAGAGTGGGTGCCTGGTGACTTCGGTTCCAAGTTCTGTTGGGCTCTATTGCCAGGGAAGTGAGGTCACTTCCTGGGGTCCACTTATCCAAGCTCCTCAAGGGCCTTTCTGGGCTGCCAACCTCTCATTTCTCACTCCATGCCATGTCCACACACAGTGACACCAACTCAGCCCCCCCATAGCCCTGGGGAAGCCTGGATGCAACAAGTGCCGCAGCTCTGAAGACACAGCTGGGTTCAGACCTGGCTCCCCCTACTCAGCAGTGTTATCATCCTGGACAAGCCACGTGCCTCTCAGGGTCTCCCCAATCCCCCATCGGCACAGTGGGGATCATTCTGGCCCCTGCTTCCTAGAGAAGCCATCCTGTCTCTAGACCTAGAAACACCTATTGCACCTGTCACCCCCACGGGCTGGCATCAAAGGGAGATCGTGCACAGACTCAGCAAAGGAAGGACCTCACAGAGGGCTGGCGGAGTGCAAAGCACACCCCACATAGGCCGGGGTCTGCCCTGGGGTCTGGAGAAAGTCACTTTCCTTGCTGCTTGCTTCCCCACTCCCAGTCGTGAGACTGAAATTAAATACAACTCTGATATCGTCCGCTCTGGCATACAACCTCCTAGGTCATTCTGTCATGTTGACATACAGGCCCAGTGTCCCATCTCGGCCTCTGTGGTGGGCTACCCCACAATGGCTTCCTATTTTTTGCCTTCTGTTCCCACACCCTTGTGGGATCCCCACTCCCTCCCCTGGAGGGTGGATGGACTTTGGGACCAGGTTCTGACACATAGACTGACTTGTGAAAATGTATGTGAGTTCCACTCATTACCAGCTCCAGTGTTCCTTCTCTCTGTCTCTGTCTCTCAGTGCCTCTCTCTCTGACTTGTCTCTCTCTCTGTTTCTCTGTCTCCCCCTGCTTCTCTGTGTTTCAGTCTGTCTGTCTGTTTTCCTGTATGTATGTGTGTATATATTTATGTGTATATGTGTGTATTTATGTGTGTGTATTGTTCGGGTAGAGGGCAGGTCACTTCTGAATATCCCTTGATGACATATTGATTATTTTGAACTCATGTTACTGAAGAAACATTATCTTTGAAAATTGTGCAAGCACTTTGGTGGGATCTTCTCTAAGGATCAGCACTGCTAGGGAAGGGATGCACCTGTGGCACTTTGATGTATCCTGCACCTTGTTCTGCCGGAGAGGAGCGTCCATTTGCTCTTCCCTCCAGGGGACCTCCTGGGGCCTCTGCCTGCTCACGTTGTCACCAGGGCTGGTTGTCACCGGGCTAAAGACCTGCCAGGGTGATGGTGGCCAATGCTGTCTCTGCAGTCTGTCTGTCTGCCTGTGTCCTCACCTGAGAGGGCGAGCATTTCTAGCACAAACCGGCCACCTGCACTGCCTCTCGTTGGAACTCACTCTGTGTGTTTTGTTTCTTTTCAGAACACTGGGCTTCAAGAGCTTTTTGGACCACAGGTATGTGAAGCTTTTTTCTGACCTTGGGTCATGAGGAAAGGTTTTTCCAGGCTGTGGTTTGTCTTTCCAGCTGTCTTTCTTGGCCTTTGTTTTCTGCTTTTGTTTGGTTTTATTTTGCCACAAGAAGACCTAAGCATCTCCCTTCTGGCTCTGGTTTCACACTTAGAACAGCAGTGCCTACCACGAGATTATGCACAGAGTTACTAAAAGGGCTTCATTTGGTACGTCTCATCTTTAATCCATCTGGATTTTCCTCTCAAAATACAAAAATGCTAATTCACATGAAAACAAACAAAAAATTTACCCATCCCTACTTAAGATATGTGGGCACACAAACCAAAAAAAGCCACCTTTTATATGATTTCATTGATAGGGAACCTCCAGGATAGGTAAAGACATAGAGAGAGAAAGGGGATTAGGGCTTGTCATGGGCTGGGGGAGGTAGGACGTGGGGTGCGCTTTGTATAAAAGCTTTTACTTTGAGGAAGGAAATAGTCTGAAACCAGTGGTGCTGGTCTCACAGCACTGTGAATGCAATTAATGCTCCTTAAAATTGCACAATTTAAAATGGGAAAAGGCTAAACTTTATTCTTATATACTTAAAACAAAAATAGAATATAGTATAATAGAAAAGAAAAAATCTGACTCCATAGAAGATCTGTCCTTTTGGCTTTAACCCTTTGCCCTCTTTTCTAGGCTTAGTTTTACTAGCTCTGCACCTTTTGTAAAACAATGTTGCCTTTAGCCTTAAATATACAGGAGAGCCTACTTTCAAGGCTCTGATCTTTAAGGATATTAACACTTTTGCACTTATATAAAGACAACAGGTTGTAGAATAGAAAACTACTTTTGTTTTGTTAGAGGATTTACAGAGGCACTATGACCTGGTCTCCGTAAACAGCTGCAAACCAAGATAATGGCGGACTAATATCTTGGAGAACCATCTTCCCCATGTCAACTTCAGGCTCCTTTTCTACTAAAAAGGGGAGGGGCTGTGGTTGGTTGTTGCAAACTTCTTGGTGTAGGAATTCTTTGTTCTTGGAATCCTTTGCAGCTGTCCACGTGGGTCAGATCATGGTGTTCCTGCAAAACCTGCAACAAAACAAACTTTTTCTATTCTGCAACTTGTTATGTTTATAGGAGTGCAAAGTGTTAATATCCTTAAAGCTCAGAGTTTTGAGAATAGGCTCTCCTGTTTATTTCAGGCTAAAGGCAACATTGTTTTACAAAAGATGCAGAGCTAGCAAGTCTAAGCCTAGAAAACACGGCAGAGGGTTTAAGGAAAAGGAACAGATCCAATATGGAGTCAGATTTGTTCTTCTCTATTACAGTGACTTTTGGTGAGAGCTAAGGGGATGATTCCTGGGTGGGTCCTCCACTGTCCCAGGCTGGATTTCAGGCAGGATCCCTGCCAGATTCACCATGATTTTGGACCTAATCTACTGCAGAGAAAGTGACAATTATTGGATTAAAATTACCTTTCAAAATCCCTTCAATTGCCTGTAAACTATACCACAGCAGGGGATGTCTCATTGGCCAGTCAACTGCCAGTCTCCCCTGATGCAAGGGACAAGTGTCGCGGGGAGATCCATGGTGGTCTGACCAGTGCACCTTCCTACATTGCTCTAAAGCTTTGGCTTCCTCACTTTGACGCTTTAAAAGCTCCCTTCCCTCTTCCCTCTGGCCTGGTGTGAATGAACAAGTTCCCTGCACCCACCTGGGCTGAGTCCAGCCCATGCACACAGCCCCATTCACACAGCCCACCATCTGCTGTCTACCCCTGGGATCAAGTGCAAACTCTGAACTCCCCCACCCAAAAGGTCCGCGTGCCCAGTGCCTCCGCCCTAGGGGTCCAGATCACCATCAGAACCATCAACCAACCAAAGCCCAAGGCCAGTGGCTGGCAGCCTGGGATCAACCTGACCTATCGGGTCAGTTGAGGCACAGGTTGCAGGGATCAGGGTGCCAAGGAGGGAAT
Organism: Vicugna pacos; assembly: GCF_048564905.1. Classification (NCBI taxonomy): domain Eukaryota; kingdom Metazoa; phylum Chordata; class Mammalia; order Artiodactyla; family Camelidae; genus Vicugna; species Vicugna pacos. Next base: position 2,808,010 of record NC_133010.1, on the reverse strand, counting down.
TAGAACCACCTTCAGCCCAGCCTGCCTCACCCTGTAGCCTCAGACATTAACTATGAAGGTGCACACTAGGCTGGATCCCCCACTGGTGGCAGTAGTCATCATTACTGGAGGACGGATATCCCCACCCCAACCACAGGGTGAGGGGTGAGTGAGTGAGCGCAGGGTAGGGGTACACTCAGAGTGAAGGGGATCCCATGGTGAGGGGGTACAGGTTGAGAGGTGTGGGGCCCGATCAGAGTGGAAATGACCTGGCTGAGAGGTGAGGGGGACAATTTCAGGATGTTGGGTGTCCTGTGCTGAGGCATGAGGGGTAAGCTTGTGGGTGTAGGGGCCATAGGTTAGGACCTAGCAGGATGGAGTATCAGGGCAGGGACCTCGGCGTGAGGAGAAGGAGCCCTGTCTTCAAGGTCTGGTGGGAGACTGGGCCTGGCCAGGGGTGGGAGGGTAGTAACAGGGAGGGGAAGTTGAGCAGGGGAAGTGGGGCTGGGTGGGTGAGGCCTGGCCTAGGGCAGTCGTGGTTCTAGTTCAGTGCCAGGACCCAGTCGGTGGCTGGGTGAAGGCTCTGGGGATGGATACCCGGCGGGACGAGCAGGAGGGGCCCCACCTGGCTCCTCCCGGCCCCAGCGGCCAGGGCCGGTAAAGCAGGAGACCCACCGGAGCAGTTTGCGCTGCGGGCGGGAGGAGGAGAGGCGCGCACGCGCAGACGGGCAGACGCGCGGACCCCAGAACCCGCCCAGAACGCGTGGAAGCTGGCGGCAGCCGGTTGCTCCTGGACCAGCTCCTGGAAGAGGAACACGGCCTGGGGTCTGGGCCGCCGCTTGCCCGCGGCTCGGCTGCCGCTGCCGGGCAGTTAAGAGGGCGCTGGTAGGGGCGCGCTGCTCGGGGAGCCGGCGGGTGACGCCTGGGCTGTGTGGCTGGGGAGGCGCCCAGTGAGGGGTGCGGAGGTGAGGTCCCGGCCGCGCGTCCGGTTAGGACCCTGAGGCGGGTCCCAGCCGCTGCTGTGGTTCGTGGCAACCCCGGTATTCTTAGTTCCTGAACACCGCGTTTTTGCCGCCGCTTATAGCCGGGTTTAGGAGAGCAGGTACAGCCCCAGGAGGTGGGAGGGCGCCGGACGGTTCCAGAGCATCTCCAACTGGCCCGCAGACGATGGCCTGCTCCTGGTAGGCGAGTGCGGTGCGGTCGCGGGGCCTCGGATGGAATGGGGACTGCCCCATGAGAGCTCCTGGATTTGCTCCCATCTTACACGTGGCCTGACCTTGGGGCGGCCTCTAAAGACCCAGGATCGTGGGACTCAGGTTACAGGTCAGTCTGCTCCTGGGAGGTGGGCTCGGTGCGATCAGTGTGCTGGGATGGCTGCAGCAGCAGCGGGAAATGGTCGCAACACCCGCGCTCTCACAGGGCAGCCCCAATCCCGCCATCGCAGCTGCTGCCTTTCCCTGAGAGCACAGCACCCGCCTTCCAGGAGCAGGCTGACCTGTAACCTGAGTTCCACGAACCTGAGGCAGCAGAGGCCAAGCTCAGGCCATGTGCTGGGGAGTTTGAAGCAAATCCACGGGCTCCCATGGGCAGACCCCATAACCCGCCACTGCCTTCGACCACACCGTGGCCTCCTCCCGGGAGCAGGCTGACCTGTGGACCATGCCTGGAGCAGCAGAGGCCGAGTCCTTGGTAGGCCATGGGGAAGATGGGGGCAAGTCGACCAGCTTGCCAGGTCGCTGCCCATCTCCCTGCCGCTACCCCAGGTTCGTGGATCACTTGTTTTCAATCAGTGGTTTCCTGAGAGGCAGGCGTGGTGCAGTCAGTTGGCGAGGGCTGCAGGGAGGGGTGCTGCCCCAAGGGGAGCAGGTGGACTTTCTCCCATCTCCCCCAGGGCCAGACCTGGAGACGGCCTCTGCTGCCCCAGGTTTGCAGGACGCATGTCATGTCAGCCTGTCCCTGGGAGGAAAGCTCAGTGTACACGGGGCAGCCTCAGTGGCTGACAAGGATTTTAGAAGTGGGCTCTAGCCCAGCATAACTAACTCTCCTTTCTTCTCTTGCTTCCTCAGTTGGTGGCTGTATCGGCTTTTTCATTATAGGTTATTGCCAGATAATGAACATAGGTTTCTGTGCTATATAGAAGAAACTTAATTTAAAATCTCTTTTTATATGTAGTGGCTAACATTTGTAAATCTCGAACTCCCAAATTTATCCCTTCCTATCCCCTTTCCCTGGTAAACTTAAGATTGTTTACTAAGTCTGCAAGTCTGTTTCTGTTCTGTAGATGAGTTCACAGTGTCTTTTTCTCTCTTTTTTTAGATTGCACATATGAGTGGTTTCATTTGGTATTTTTCGGTTTCTGGCTGCTTTCACTTAGAATGACGATCTCTAGCTCCATCCATGTTGCTGCAAATGGTTTTATTTTGTCCTATTCATGGTAGAGTAGTATTCCAGTGTATAAATATGCCACAACTTCTTTATCCAGTCATCTGTTGCTACATTTAGCTTGCCTCCATGTCTCGGCTATTGTATACAGTGGTGCTGTGAATACTGGTGTGCAGGTATCTTTTCACATTGGAGTTCTTTCCAGTTATATATCCAGATGTGGGATTTCTGGGTCATAGGGTAAGTCTGCTTTTTGTTTTTTCAGGGATTTCCATGCTTTCCATAATGACTACACCAAACTAGATTCCCACCAGCAGTGTAAGAGGGTACCCTTCACTCTACAGCCTCTCTAGCATTTATCATTCATGAACTTCTGAGCGATGGCCATTCTGACTGGTGTGAGCTGATACTTCATTATAGTTTTGATTTGAATTTCTCGGTTTATTAGTGATATCGAGCATTTTTTCATGTGCCTATTGACCAATTGTGTTTTCATTGGAGAAATGCTTGTTTAGGTCTTCTGCCTATTTTAGGATTGAGTTGTTTGTTTTTTTTGTTATTAAGTTGTATGAGCTGTTTATATATTCTGAAAATTAAGCCTTTGTTAGTCGTATCATTTGCAAATATTTTCTCCCATTTGTAGGTTGTTGTTTCCTTTTGTTATACTTATGGTTGTCTTTGCTGTGAAGAAATTTATTAGTTTAATTACGTCCCTTTTGTTTATTTTTTTTCTCTTATTTCCATTCCCTGGGTAGATTACCCTAGGAGAATGTTGCTAAGATTTATGTCAGATAATGTTTTGCCTATGTTTTCTTTTAGGAGATTTATCATGTCTTGTCCATCTGCATCTTAAGCCTGTACTCTACATCTGTGCTTCAGTTTTGAATTTTGAGCTTCTTAGAGAAAACCTACTCTTAGCTCATCTGTCAGATTCAACATGTCTAAAGCTGATTTCATAATCTTTTTTCTTGCAGGGTCTCCACTTATTCAGTGGGATAATCATTCTTCCGGTCTTGAATACACAAAGGCTTGGAGTGGTTTTTGATTCATCTTTCTCTCACCACTCCGCATTTTGTCAGCTTCTTGAACTGTATGTTTTTGGTTTCAAGTGTCTATTCTGATTGCTGATACTCTGATGAAGAGCTTTCATCCCTGATACATGAATTTTTCCTTCTGCTGAATTCTTGGATATTCTCTCCCCCCCTTTCAGTCAACCTACAGTTTTGGCGCTCCAACATCTAGAGTCAAGTCAAAGACTTAACACAACCAGATCTCAGCCAGGTAGTCTCGACCCTTCATCATTTTGGACTTACCATATGTGTTCCAATCATTATGTAACTTAGCCTCCTAGGGTAACATGTGCCTTATTAAAAACCAGGAGTCACCAGCCTTTTCCTATCCAGTCCTCAGTTAAAACAGCTTAGAATTGCCCTGAGAACTAGTTGGAGCCCCATCCCCTTCATAGAGTCTTCCCTATTTATTCCAAATACTTCTAGCTCCTCTTTGTATTCCTACACTGTTTATGATCAGTAGCCTGTAATCTTGGCTTTGAGTACTGACTTGGTACCATTCCTGGGTGGTTTCCAATGTTTCTGCTCACTTAGCTGGTAACTGGAGAAGACTCACTTGTTCAGACTCCTTTATACCCCTCACCCTGCTTAGCATGGGGCAATAACAGGCACCCAGGCAGTGCTTACCTACTTTATTTATTCACAGGGGTGGTGGTGTGGATTATAGCTAATAACTATTAATTCAGTGTTGCAATTAAAAAAGAAAGCCAAGAAAATCCATAAAACTTTATCTCCATGTTCAGTTTAGCGCTTTACCTCAATAGTTTTCTTAAGACTGTGTTTACATTCACATAGTGTTCAGTTCTTGTACAGTTCCCTGAAGCAAGCAGATGAGATGTCATTATGTTTGACTTTCATGTTACATTTCATATTGGATATATTTGTGCAATGACAAAACCTTCTTTTATAAGTAAACAGCCGGAAGCCCAGAGAGACTAAGAGCCTAAACCAGGGTCACCTGGTTAGTGTTTGGCACAGGCCAGGACCGCAGTTCACATCTTCCAGCTGATCCACTTCCAGTGCCTTTTCATTCCACTGCTGGGAAATGTAGCCCCATCAGCCAAACGGCCAAGTCACATTGCTGCCCCTTTACCTGCCAGTGATGGAAGTGCTACAAAAAGTGGCAAAGGAAAGGTCAGAAATAGGAGTGATAAACGACATGGAAGTGCTGGAAATGGATCCTCAACCTCCTCCTATTTGAGCGCCTCACAAGTGTCCCACTCTGACAGTGCTGTTCATTGTTTAAAACATAGCCTTAAAATCAGACTGATCTTTTATAGGACATGCTTTTATCCTGGTCCTTTTCCTGCTAGTAGTCACTGTCATGGGCAGAAAGTGCCTGGCTGTGCTCTGTTTGTCACGTAGGTGGGAGGTAAAGTGGGAGAGAGAGTGGGTTGAACTGAAGCCAAGCTTTTTACAGCTCTGTTGTTCTAGGACCAGAGCAGTTCCACTCTTGGTTTCATCATCTCTCCACCTCCGAGTCCCAGCCACCCTTTCCTGCCTGCTTCCCCACATGCCACGTCCTGGGGGAGGACAGAGTGGTGGGCAATGCCCCCTCCGCCCTCTGCTGTGGGAGGTGCAGGAGTCTGCTTTAACTTTTGAGCTGTTTTGGTAATTGGGCTTTTCCAGATTTTCTAGACATCTCCTTTCCATCTCTGAGAAATTGGAGATGTAACTTAACCATACATGGACTATACTAATGTATTCAGTGACATTAGTGTCATGTTGTCTGTAAGGTGTTCTGTGACTGGATAAGAGGTTTTTTATGTCACAGGATGCTTCACATCCAATTCTAAAGGCCTACAGTCTGCAAGTGTAATCCAAGTTCTTACATGTCTGTAAGGTAGACATGAACATTATTTGATAATATGACCATATGTTCATAGATTACAGTTAGTCCACCGGCTCTGTATCTAATGAAAGTTTAAATTCCAAACGCTTGAAGAAAATTTGCGGACCATGTCTTTTTGCCTGTAACTAATTGCAAAAACTGAAATCACAACTCTACCACAAGCCACAGTGTTTCCCATTAGAGAAAGCCCTCTAATTTTACAACCTCTAAGTAATGCAGTGGTTCTTTGAGTGAGACGAGGGATGCCAGAGTATTTTTTGGGACACTAGAGAGGCATGACAAGTATTCTGGGACTGGTTACAGTTGAATCTCTATTTCCTATATCCTGGACTGATTACAGAGGCAATGTTAGTGCGGTAACCATCTTGTGGATGCAAGTGTAGCTAGGAAGACAACAGAGAAAATAGAAGGGATAAAAAGTAATGGAGGGACTTCATAGCAGTACAAATGGTGACTTTGACACCACCAGCTGCTGACGTGAACTTGGCAAGAATTTGTGAGAAGTGGTGGGTGTCACTGCAAGCAGGAGAGTCCTGCAGTTTTGGGGTGAACAGGCAAAGGGGAGAGCAGATATGATGGCTATCCAGGAGCTATTTTTGTCCTGAATGTGAAAAAGTCCAGTCCCCTGTTCAATTTTGCAGCCACAACTTCATATGACTCAGGGAATTATTTCCACCAGAACACCATAAAAATATAAACAACCTCTGTTTCCCAAAGTGTTTGTTCTCGATCTGAGATGATTGTCCTGTGGTGGGAGGTAAGTGGGCGATGGGGCCTATTGCATCACCCCCTTTCACTAGAAGTCTACCTCGCTACTTTTCACCCTACTCCTAGAGGTGCTGTCATTCTGTTACACCTAGGCCTGTAAGACGGGCTTGCCTGAATCCTCACGTGAAGAGGGATGGTTATGCGCAGTTTTAAAAAATTGCTTGGGTCATGGGGTCCTTTGGTCCTTCCATTGGAAATCACTATTCCAGGGCATATAGTATGCCTCTATAGAAACTATATTGTTTGTAAGATGTCTTCAGAGGTTTTGCAGTGGGTTTAAGTATTTGCTTGGTGATGGCATCTTGATTGTTTGAAGGAGGCAACCCTCACTAGGGGCTTTGTGTGCTTTCGGTCTGAGAGTTCCTTCACTGGCAGCAGAGTGTTCGTAGGCAGAGTTAGAAAGTTACCTGGTCTGAGAAGCCGAATTTGCCCACAGCTGGGAATTGGCGGAAGAGTCTGTTATGGAAGGAAAGCTTTAGGATTATCTGGTAGCAGAGTTCTGGGATCCAAACCCTGGGAAACCTCAGCTTTTGTAGAGTATGTTCTGTAACAATAGGCTATAGGATAATTTTTACACTTGTTATAGGATGTAGAGTTGGGGAAAGGCTTAAATGTGAAAGAACCTTAAAAGAGAATCTCCGAATATTTTAAAGAAGACAGTTCTCAGAATGAGATCTTTTCTGGAAAAGACTAGTTCTTCACTTCACAGGGGAAGCAGGGAGCAGGTGTAACTGCACTTACGGTAACTTAAAAGGTAAACCTTACCCTCCCACTTAGCTGTTTCCTGGTGTACGTTCATCTTCCACATCTGTAGTTTTAGACATGATGTGTCATTTCCTGGTACTCCTTTCTGCTTCTGAGTGAGAGACTGACACAAAGTCACATAGCAATTGAAAAACTGTGCAAAGGACTTTATTGTTAAAAATGTAGACCTGTGGCAGGGTGCTGCATTTGCAAGTGACTTTCAGTACAGAGAACACTGAAAAGAATGCAGTGCTATTTCTTTTTTTATTCCTTTAAGCCTTTGAATAGAAGGTTTTCTTTGCAGAGTGTCTGGAGTACATCAGAACAAGCAGGAACTAAAATAGCTTTAAGAAAGCTCCAGTATAGACGTTGCTTATAGTGTGGTATCTGTCTTAATGTTAATTCTTTAAAGCAGGAAGTTGTAACTCTCAATTTCTTAAGCAAATATAAACATTCTTGACTCTTATTGACATTCTTTGTGGGGTGAAGCTGCTTTTGCTTCCATTCTGAGCATTGAAAGGCCTTCTATGATACTTTTACCAGTCCTCAGTATTTTATTTTCCCTCTGTTGTGAACTTGTTTTTAAACTTGAAGCAGATATAAATATCATCAACTTGCTACATATGTAGATATTCAGTGTTACATAGTCAGAAAGTTTGTGTACATCACACGTATCTACATAATTCCCCCCTTTCCAACTGTGTTCCTGATGAAAGGATGGTGGGAAATGGCATTATGGGTATATGTCTTACGGTACACAGTGTTTCCCCTGTTCCCTTTACCATTTCTGGATGTTCTTTCATCTTTCAGCTTCTAGACTTACTAGCTCTTTTTCTTAAGCCAGGTGTATCTCATCCCCCTGCGCATACACGCATGTGTACACACACACACTCACATTCTACCGTAGGGAGTAGCGTGCACCATCCAATTCTCCCACTCCAGCTCTGGACCCACCCATTGGAGGCAGTGTCTTGCACGAATTCATTTGTAAGTTGTTTTTTAAAACTCGAGTGGTCAGGAAATAGGACTGATATCCACACCTAATAGGCAGGCCCTCAAGGACAACTTCTATGGGTAATGCCAGGTTATCTTAATGTTTGAGTACCTGGGTTTCATGTCTTCCTATGCCACCTGTGTGACCCATGATTCCCACATTCCTGTCTCCTGCTAGACTTTTTCTCTCCAACTCTGGACTCTTACAATCTTCTGCTGATTTGACATCTTCACTTGAATCTCTGATATCTTAAAAGCAACATGTGTAAAAACTGAGCTCTTGGTTCTCCTACCCCCCAAACTGGTTCTTCCTGCAACCTCCCCCATTCAGTTAGTGGAAACTTAATCCATCCAGCTGCTTGGGTCCAAAAACTTGGAGTTATTTTGACTTTCACTGACATATCACATGAATTCTGTCAATAGATCTGGTTTAACACTGCCTTTAAAACATATCCAGAACCCAGCCACTTCTCACCATGGCTCCTGCCTCCACTGCTGCTTCCCTGCCCTGAGCCACTGTCCTCTCCTCCTGCACAGCCCTTCTCAGAGGCTTCCCACCTTTCATCTCTGACCCGTTTCGACTATTCTCACCCAGCAGTCAAGTGAGCCTCGAAAACCTAAGTTAGATTGTGTCGTCCTTCTGCAGTGCCTCCCCATTTCACTCTGGGTAAAAGCCACAGTCCTTACAACGTCCTCCAAGGCCATACAGGACCTGCACTGACCCTTCTCCGCAGCTCCAGCCGTGCCCCCATTCTGGAACATGCGAGGTGCACGCTGCCCTTGGTGATGGTTATTCCGTCCACCTGGGACTTCTCACCTCCTAGTCTTAGTTCTAACCTCAGTCCTCAGTGTGGCCTGCTCTGGTATTTAATACAACATCACCCTCATCCCATACCCTCAACTCTCTTTACCTTGCCCTTGTTTCATTTTTCCATGGTTCCTCTTTCCTAACATGCCACCTCCTCTGCTGCTCTTTTGTGTGAATTGTCATCTCCACACCCATCCCAGCTAGACTCCAACCAAGCTCCGTGAGGACAGGAGTTTTGTTTTGTTTATTAATCTATTCCAAGTTCCTAGACTACTCCTGGGTACATAGTAGGCAGTCAAAAATTATTTGCTGAATAAATTAAAAGACTATTTTAAAAATGAATCATCCTTTCAGGAACGGGAGAGGATAGGAAGCTGCATGAAGGAAAATGGTGCAGTAAATAATGATATTTGCCTGTTGTTCTTTGTGTGATATATGTATGTGTTTTAGTCTTAATTTGGTATCCCAGTTTCTTAATTTAATAGCTGTATTAAGGTGTAATTTACAGGCCATAAAATTCACACATTATAATTGTACAAGTCAGCCATTTTAGCTATTTCTAGATTTGTGCAACTTTGTCCTCATAAAGTCCCCTTGTGTCCGTTCATATGCAGTTTGCCCTCCCCTCAGTGGCACCCTGATTTTCTTTTTTTTTTTTTTTTGGCAATCACATCTCAAACGGATAATTTACACAGCAGTACTAATATAGCTTTGCACTTTTAGAAATGACACACTTAAATATGAAATTAGCGGTCATTGCTGAATGTAGGTAGCAGTATCAGACATTGGTGAGAAGAATGGACTTGAGTGTCAGACTGGCTGCAGTCTTACCCAGCTCCACCATTTACCAAGTTACCCAAATTATTTTCTGCCTCAAGCTCTTTATCTGTTATATGGGGGTAATAATAGCAGCTTACAGAGTTGTTGTGAGGATTAAGCAAACAGGGAAACAAAATTTAGTATAGTGGCCTGCTTATGTTATTACCTAAGAAATAGCCTTGCAGGTAGAGAGCAAAATTCAAATCAGTTTCTAAAGTATATGTAAAATATAATCCAGTTCCTGCCTGGTTTGTAAACACTTATGCCTACTGAAGAATGTAAAAGCAGGCTAATTTCCAACAGAAAAGATCATTTCTCAGCATTTCTTTCAAAGATAGCTGCAAAATCACTTTTACTAAATGTTCCATGCCCAACTCTGACAGAAATTTGACACCAGGGACGTAATTATCTACATTTTTGTTAAAATGATGCTGACCATCAGGAAGTGTTCTCAATTATATTTTAGCCTTTATGTTGAGAAATACTGTGAGACTTCTTCTAAATTAATGGGTGGGGGCATTCATTGTAGCTCTTGCAGCCTGATAAGCCTGCACTAAATTATCTTTTTTCAACTTTTAATTAAAGTAATAAATTAATTTTTTGCTGGGGGTGGTAATTAGGTTTTTATTTATTTATTTTATTTTTAGAAGAAGTACTGGGGATTGAACCCAGGCCCTTGTGCATGCTAAGAACATGATCGTTCACTTCAGCTATACCCTCCCCCCTAAATTATTTTAATAAGGTCTTTTTCTCTGTTTTGTTACTTTATGTACAGATGCACAAAGCAGGGTCATCAGAAGCCTCTCAATCACAAAGATGATAATAGTGAAAACACTGTGCAGTGACAGTGAATCCTTGGCATATGAAGAAAGATTGTAAAGTCCTGAATGAATTAAGAAGGTATTGTTACATTAACATACATGTAAGCATGGCTCTCTTACCGTTATTTTTCACTTTATAATGAAGATAATCCCCACCCGTCAAGGTTGCTTTGTTTGATAGAGGGAATATCTAAACCCTTTTCTGCAAGTTTTTTAAATAAGTAAGAGCAGTTAATTTATCAGAAGTGTGAATGGTGTAATCTGGTCTGTCTAGTATGGTAGCCACCAGCCACATGTGGCTATTGTGAATTGAGATGTTCTATAAGTGGAAAATACATAATAGATTTTCAAGACTTCATACAACAAAAATGATGTAAAATATTATTAATAAGCTTTAAAATTGTCAATCACACTTTTGAAATGATAGTGTATTGGATATTTTGGTATAAATGTAATTATTACTAGAATTAATTTCACTTGTTCCTTTTTATTTTCTAAATGGGATTACTGGAAAATTGTGACTTGCACTATGTTTCTATTGACAGTGCTGGCTTCTAACTTATTGCAAATAATATGAAAAGAAAACTTTGATTAAAAATTTTGTAATTGAGTAGTTGATTTACATCATATTAGTTTCAGGTGTACAAAATAGAGGCTCAACATTTTTATAGATTATATTCCATTTAATGTCACCATAAAATAATGGCTATATTTCCCTGTGCTGTATGATACAGCCCTGTAACCTATCCATTTTATATGTAGTACTTTTTACCTCAATCCCCTAACCCCTTCCTGCCTCCCCTCTTCTCCTTCTCCCCATTGGTAACCACCAGTCTGTTCTGTGTACCTGTGAGTCTATTTCTGTTTTATTATAGTCATTAATTTGTTTTATTTTTAGATATACATATAAGTTAATACATAGAATATTTGTTTATCTTTCTCCAACTTATTTCACTTAGCATAAAACCCTGTAGGTCCATCCATGTTATTGCAAATGGCATTATTTTATTTTTTAATGGATGAACAGTATTTCATTTCTGTGTGTGTTCATGTGTATATATGCGTGTGTATATATATGTATACATGTATATATATATATATATATATATATATATATATATATATATATATATATATAAAATATACCACAACTTCTTTATCCAGTCATCTGTCAGTGAACATTTGGGTTGTTTCAGTGTCTTGGCTATTTTAAATAGTGCTGTTGTGAACATTGGGGTGCATGTGTCTTTTTGAATTAAATTTTTCTCCAAACATATACCCATGAATGGGATTGCTGGATCACACGGAAGTCTATTTACATTTTTTTATGGAACCTCTTTTCTGTCCTCCATAGAGGCTGCACCAATTTACATTCCCACCAACCGAGTAGGAGGGTTCCTTTTTCTCTTAAAAGGTAAAAAATTCTCTACATTTACCTACTTTCCTTTCAGTTTAGGACACAGTTTGGCAAAAGCCAGATAGAATTTAATAGGAGTAAATACAGTATTTATTTTGAATGTCCATGCATTATGGATAGATATGTTATTGATGAGTTGGTTCCCTAATTTTGTAGATGCAGATGTTTTTATAGCTTCACAGACATTTCAGTCTTGCAGAGAGGAAAATTTCTTTGTATTTTGCTGAACTTGTCCGGGTGTCTTTATCGGATTTGGCCCAGGCCTGCAGAGGTGAATACACATCCAAACCTGAACCATTTGAATGTCTGCAAGATTTTAAGAGTCTAGAATATCAGATCTGGACTGTAACTCTGGTAAATGACATCAGTGACTGGACTCAAGAAAACTCCATTTGAGGGCAAAACCTTTCATAAGCCAAAAAGGCTTTGAAATTGTGGCAAAGGCAGAGACTTTTGTGCACCACTTATGGCCACAAACCCATGAGGACAACCACAGGCCTTCTGGACTGCCAAGGGAATTCCATGTGAGGAGTCTAGCACTCACAGGAATCCAACAAGTCCCTGTCTGCCAGAGCACCTTCATTGCTACTGTGCTGTTTTGAGTAAATGTCTTTTCATCAGGTTCAAATTGGTTTGTTGTTATTTTTTTGCATTAAAAAACAACTTCTTGTTCCCTGGTGAAAGTAAAACCTAACATTTTCTGATTTCTTTTGACAGAGAAAACATGAGCCTGTGGATCTAACCTCATCTGTGATGGTCTGCAGCTGGGAGCAACCAGTCAGTGTCAGTCCCCTTGCAGCCACTGGCTGGGAGACTGCATGTTCCTTGTAATGGTATTTGAAACATGTCACACTAGCGGTGCCTTCGCTGTGGACTGGGAGGTGAGTCAGTCAGAATCTGCATTATGGAATGTATGTTTCAGATTCACAGTTAGGAGATCTTTTTTAATAGCCAGAGAATATAGTCATAAATATATCTATTAATATATTTATGCAAGAACCTTTTAAAAGACATTTTTATTATTAAAAGTTACCCTCCAAAATTGAAAATGAAAGAACAGTGGAATTAAAAATCATCTGTACCTTAATTATACATGAAGAATCATAAAATCCTTTTAAACTTGTTTTTGTTCAAATGAAGATATTTTTCCCTTCCAAAAAGGAAAATTATTGTTTCACATTTTTTTGCTTTCTCCTTCTATTATATATTCCATATCAATAAATGTAAATCTTTTAAATCCCTTTTAATGGCTGTTTAACAATATATTGAACAGATAACTAAATAGTCCTAGGTTTCACAAATTTAAAAAATTGTCATTACAATACCACTGCAAAGAATATTTTGGTGTTTCTATTTTTAGTTACTAATTTGGACTAAAAATTAACAAGTTTGCTTTTCTTCATCTAAAACATTGGTTATTTTATGAAGGAAATGTAAGGATTTTAAATAACTTTTCAGTAATTTCAACAAAGAAATTATCTTTAAGGCAAAAATGTATGATGGTTTGCAAATCTATTTTTATTATATCTTCACTTTTACCAGTGCCATATGTGTGTGTGTTTACACAAGTGCTTTAACTACCAGCAACGTAAGAAAAATCTGTGTACTAAAAATGTGAAAATAGTTTCCTGGTTTGTGTTTTCTTTCTCCCAATATAGGTTTTCGATGACAAGCTTGTATTTGCAAAAGTACACACCCTGTGGGAGGTGCTGTGTACATACGCTGAGATACTGCACATAATATTGCCTCTGAAGCTCAATGATCTGAAAACCCGGTCCTCAGCCTTTGGTAACTTCAGCTGTTTTATGAAAGTCCTCCAAGTGGATCAAAGTATCATCAAGCCAAAGCAAGAGTTTTTCATTGCCCTATTTGAGAAGAGCTCCGTGAATGACTTTTATATTCAGGATAGAGATACATTCTTCAATCCAACCACCAGAAACTGCATTGTAAGTCTAAACCGAGTTTAGCTGCTGTCTTGGGGGTGATTTAGAACCTGCTGTTGAATTATCAGTGACTTGGTTTGGTTGGTTTGATTTGGTTTTTAAAAGCTGCCCATAAAAAGGAAAAAAAGAGAAAGAAAAGAAATATGCCTACAGACTCCTGTTAGGATAGTAAACAGTGGCTGGTTAGTTACCTTGTATAAACCACAAGCTCTCTAAGAACATTTTTAGGTTTACTTCATCCTTTCCCAGATCAAGTATCAAGTAAGGGACAGTGTTAAAAAAAATTCAGGATTAACAGGTTTGTGAGTTCCAGGATTTGCAAGGCAGATTTCCCTCCCAATGGTGTAAGTCAAATGGCAGAATTGAATTAAAGCACCTCATGTATCCTCCGGTGTTAACAGGAAAAGGCTAATCTTCTTGACCTTGTTTCTTCCTGGGTAAAATGAAGATAATATATCAGGAGGCGACAAGCTCATTTAAGGCAGGAAGCATGTTGTCTTGTTCACTGCTGAATCCCAGGCATCGGGAAGGCTGAGTTTAACGAGTGAATGAATGAACTGTAGTTCCCCCAGAGTAACCATGTGGGACAGTGAAGATTAGCAGCTAAGAGCATAGACTCTAGAGGGGAGGGTACAGCTCAAGTGATGGGGCGCATGCTTAGCAAGTATACGGTCCTGGGTTCAGCCCCCATCACATCCTCTAAAATAGACCTATAATCCTAATTACCTCCCCACCCCCCACCAGAATTACCTTATTAACTCCCCACCACCAAAAAAAAAAAAAAAAAGAGAAGTGGCCAAGAGCATAGACTCAAGCTGGAACACCTGTGTTGGTTTCTCGCTGTCGACCTGGTAAATGTCATTTACCCTCTGTGTCTATCAAGTTCTTCACCAATAAAATGGGGATAATTGTAGTACCCACTTCGTAGAGATGCTATGGGGATTAATGAATCTGTGTCAGTGATACAACAGTCCTGGCTTATATTAAGTACTATGCATCTGTCAGCTCTTTTCATAATTACTGACAGATGTTATTATCGACAAAAGACGTATTAGTTCTTTGAAAGGGAAATGCATGTTAGACGATTTCATTTATCACTTTCTGTAATTCAGGCTTTTCCCTCTGAAACACCATTTTATGTCTGTACACTAGAAAGCCACAGGGCTTTCCAAATTTCATCTGTCTGGGTTCTTGTCATGATGGCAATACTGCAGAGTGCTGACATTTTTTAGGGACTCCGTCTGAGATGACAGCAACCCCTCAAATTCAGGAGCGCTTCTCTAACTGATAACATCTCGCTAGAAATGAAGTTTTTATAATGTAACAGCTTCAGACGCTTAATGATGCCATAAATGCAAGGATGTTATATCTAAGCTCTTTAAATAAATCCTGTCATTGAAATAAAGGAAATACTATATTATAGCGCTCTATGACTTTGTTATCTTTGTTATCCATTTATCTGACTCTCTAAGACCAAAGAAAGCAAATAATAAGATTGATCATTACTACTGTGTGGTACACGTATTTGTGGATGAAGACAATATTGAAATGCACTGTTTAAGATATTAAAATGGACACTAAACAGCTTCTTGATGCACATGCATGAACAGAAAAGGGAGCTGGGTGCAGGGAGCAGACACTGAGCTTCCTGGATTAGAGACCCAGCTTAGCAGTCCAGCCCAGTAGTCCACATGTTTCATATTTATGTCCCAGCAACATTATCAGTGAGAGTCTTAAATGAACTTTGGGGACACTTGCAAACAGCTGTCATGATTACTAATGTGGGACACCAGGATTCTACAGTGTTTAGTTGGCATCTGTGCATAACCAGTTCTTTTCCACTAAAGCTTCTTGTAATTGCTGGTCCCACATCCAGGCTGAGGAATCATCTCATGTGGTGTTTGGGAGGGAGGTAAGTGGAGTCAGGACCCATGTTAAGGCTGGGTGGGTAATAATCTGGTTCTAGTATAGGAGAAAGGAAAGTAGGTCAGGTGGGAAGGAGAATGACTGGATTTAAATTTTGTTTCTTGAGTAAGCTAAATATATAACATCATGTCAAGTTACTTTGTTGTTTATATTCCATGTGCTGTCACCGAATAACTACTGAATTGTGGGGACAAAAAAGCCTGGGTTGTAGAATTGACCCTGCCCCTAACCTGCCAGAATCCAGGTTCCTCTGGGTGTCCAAAAAGGGGGCTGGACCGTCAGGTGTCCCTCCACTGCAGCAGTTTGGGCACTTGGGTGGCCTAGATTTTTGCTGTGGAAGACTGGCCCGGTTGTAGGACATTAAGCAACTGCAAGACTCTCACCAGGTACCCACGGTGGTCCCAGGACTGTAACATCCAAGCGTTCCTTTCCACCCACGTTTGCAAATGACCCTCAAGGGGTTAATATTAATCCTAGGTGAGAATTATGAAAAATTATATGGTACCTCCATCCCTCCTGGCAAGTGAGGGCCCCATATTTACAAATGAACACGAAGTGTTAGCACCAAATTTTATCAACAGAACATGTGAACACGTTGTGACGGTGACGCTCACCTGTTTGCTTCTGATTCCCAGTGCCACTTCAGCCTCCGTCAGAGGACCTCAGCTGCCCCAGAGATCAGGGCCTTCTGTACAGGGAATGGGATCCTCCTCGAAGCACAGACAAGCAGCAGCCCTTAGATCTCATCAGGTGAGCTGTTGTGGAGAGCACTCCAGTGGGAAGGGCTCAGGGTTGTCCTCATGGCATCTGAAAGTGACAGTCCTCCAAGAGTGTTACCAACCAGGAAGCTCACAGGAGCTCTGAGCTTCATTGTCCCAAGTTTTTACTGCAGGCTTTATTACAAAGCCATGATTTATTGGGTCACTACTGACATGGTTAACCCAAACCCTAACTGTAAGTCAAACCTTTCCTTAGCCCTAAACTTTGAGCCCCTTCCTCTCCTGGTGGCTACTCACTTGTCACAAAGCTCAAAGCCCCACTCCTCTAATCACATGGTTGGTGTCTCTGGCTGGCCAGTCCCCATCCTGAGTCATCTCATGAACACAAGCCATCCAAGTTTCCACCATGAATAGCAAAGACAATCCTATCTCGGGAAATTTCGAGGCTTTAGTGGTTGCTGTCTAGGAACTGGGAACAAAGACCTACCAAATTCTTTATTAAACAGTAGTAAATGTTATATTTCATTTAAATTATAAAATAAGAGAGAAATTCTCACTGCTTTGCTATATCTGCTGTTCGACACCGTTTCACTACACCACGTGATTGTAATGTCGCTCTCAGCATGTGTCTTCTCAGAGCACCAGTGCTGGCTGCTCCCCGGGAGTTTATGCTGTTTGGGCAAGGCTGCTGGGGGGATGTAGGACAAGGACAACCGAGAAAAAAAAATAATCGGGCGAGTAAGGAAACAATGTCAGATTGAAATGAAGAAATAACACAGTGTTGAGATGGGAGACTTGGGGGAAGTGAGTCAAGAAAGCTATATTTGAGTAGGTTACATGTGAGCTGAGATGGCGATAAGGAGGCTGGACTTTGAGGATCTGGGAAAAGTCACCCATGGAATAGAGGCAGCTTGTCCATTGACCCCGAGGCACAATGTGCTCAGCAGGTTTGAGGAGATACTGGAGCCAGCGCTGGTGAGAGTGCTGAGATGCGCAGTTTAGAAGGGCATCAGGAGCACGGAAAGGAGTGTAGACTCTAAGCGCAGTGAGAAGCAGTCATGATAGTTTAAGCACCAAAGTAATTTTCTCTCACTCACATTTTGCAAAGATAATGTGGAGAATGAATGGCAGGGACCCAGGAAGCAGAGAGGCCGGGTAGGAGGCTCTTGGATTGGGCCAGATGAGAGATGGTGGGAGCCAATGAGGAATGCGTTTGGGGAGTGGGGCTAACAGGATGTAGTTATGGGCTGGCTGTGGATGGTTAGGAGAAGAGGAGGGTCAAGGTAGCCCCAGGTCGGTCTGGAGCCAGGTGTCTGTTCTTTCTTATCTCAGTGCCCCGTGCAGGTGCCCACCTACTTGGGCAAACCTCTTAACCTTCAAAGTGAGGGTTTTAAAACACTTAAGTCTATTTGTTGTTTCATATGTTATGGAAAGATTCAAACATGTACAGAAATACAGAGAACAGTACAGCCAGCCTGCCTGTATCAGTCACCCAGCTCCAGAATTATAAACTCAGAGTCACTGTTGTTGCATCTTTCATCTCCATCTCCTCCCTTCCCCCACTACAGGGTCATTCTGAAGACAATCCTACATAGCTTAACCTTTCATTAGTGAAATGACAAGGTCTCTTTCAAATAAAATTGGAATAGTCCTTTTTTTTAGGGTTACAAAATAATTCCCTGCTTGTCACAAAATTACACTTTAAAGTAGTTTCGGGGTTGAAATCAAGATCCAGACAAGATTCAGACATTGCAGCTAGCATATGTCTCAAGTGCGTTCTAATCTATAATTTTCCTGTTTCTCATTTTCCTTGAAATTGCTGAGGGGTTTCTCTATTTCCTGTTTGGCTGATTTCATTCTCCCCTATGGTGTTAGACTTGTTTCTCCATCCTATGTATTGGCTTTAGCTAAGTGATTTGATCCTCCCCTAAAAGCTTGATCTGATTGAGGTTCAACTTTGTGCAAAATAATTGTTATGTGAAGTTTTGTACTCCTGTCATAAGGTACATAATTTCCATTTGACTCTCTTTTTTGTGATGACAGCAGCCAATAATGATTGTAACCCGTGATCATTATTTCATAAGGAATTTTATTTCATGTGGTCATACTCTAATTTCCTCCCTCAATTATCAGCAGGATCACAGTCATGAAGAGGCACTTTCTCCTCAACCCGGGTTATCCTTTAGAACACAGTTTTAAAGGAGGATATTTGTTAATATGCAAATATTTAAAATTGATAAATTTTTTTCTTTTTAATTTTTTTTTCTAATGGAGGTACTGAAGATTGAATCTAGGACCTTATGCATGCTGAGCACACACTCTGCCACTGAATGTACCCCATCCCCCTTGAGATTCATATTTATATGATATTTTCCTTCTGTTATTTTTGTTTTATGTTATACAGAATTTGAAGGCAGGGCAATGGGTTTGACCGCTCTTTAATCACTCTTTATGGGCTTTTGGGGTTTGTGTGTGTGTTTGTGTTTGTAAGGAAAACAATTTTCCCACTATTTTAAGTATGTATTGCTAAGGCAATTATGTTGATCTTTTCCCTGCTCCTGGTCCATGTATTCCCTTGTTACTTCCCACTAGTGGCCCCTTGAGCTCTGTGACAAGACTAGCATGTCGTTAATCCATGTGGAAGGAGATCTGAAGAGATTTATTCAAGGAGATGAAATTTGTAGACAATGTATTGGAAAGTATTGTGAAAGTTGTTCGTTAAGGGAAGGTCTGAGGTTGAATTGTTAAGTGCACAGAAATCTAAGCTATGAACCACCAAGACAATTATTAACTCCAGGAAAACGAAGTAGGGAAGAAAAGGTAAGACTAGCAAAAATTGTTACAGCTTTGAATAGTCTGTACAGAGTAATAATAATGTAAAGCAAGGATACTGAGCTGATCAAAATTATAATGTAATTGTATCAAAAGTTTGGAAGAATGAAGGTTTGGGTGTGTAGATGAGATGGGGTTTGAAAGAGAGCTTAATCCTCATTTTCCAAAATAGAATGTTAAATAGGTGATACATAAAGCTGAAAAAGTCAGTAGGCTGTGTTACAAGGATATTAGTCAGAGAAAGGAAGTAAGTATTCCAAGAGTCAGCAGTAGGAGCTGAACGTGGTTGTTTCTGGCCAGGAAATGGGGCGGTTGTTGGGAACTGCTCCTTTTTACAATCGGTGTTCGAGAACTGTTTGACTCTTTATTGAATGTATGGCATTACTTTGATAAAAAGAAATCAAAGCTGAATTTTGAAAAATTTATGTTAAGAATTGGGGTGCTTTTGACAGAGAGAGATAACAATCAGACAAAACTACATTTGAAGGGATCCTCATTATTCCTTGCCTTTCAGCAAGGACTAGGAGGCTGACATCTGTTTAAGGTTCAAAAATTCTGTCTGACCTTCTTTCCGACATGTAACCTTTGGAAGTAATGAACTCCCCGTCATTGTAAATATCCAGGCAGAGGCTGCCTGACCAGCTCTCTAACTGTAGCAGGGTGTGCTTACCATTGGCCAGTTGGAGCAGGCAACTTCTAACATTCTTTCAGTTTTGAATTTGGCATTTTCAGGATGGATAGTTGATAAGAATGTATTACAAAAAGCTTAACAAGAAAGAGTCCAAGACATCTCAAACCCATTGCCAGGGTTTTCTCTGCCAGACACCATCCTGAGCCTGCCACCCGTGAGCCAGGCCACAAAGCCCAGTCACATGAGAATGAACACATTTTGTCGCTCCTATCTGATTTGGCATCGGGCTCAGCCCTTTTCCCCATGGAATGGTCCACGCCCAGGTCTCTGACGATGGAGCTGGTCTCACAGCAGCCCTGTGAGCGCTGGTCCAGCCCAAGGGGTTCCTGCGTGAAGTTTTCCAGGATTCCAGGCTATTCTCAGATCTGAGTCCCCCCTAGGCTAAGCCCACGGAACTCATCTCAGCTCCAGACTGAGCCGGAAGCCTCAGAGAGAACTCAGAGCTGAGGAAATCCACAGGTTTTACCCAGCACTGCCGAGTCAGCAGTGAGCCAGTTGAGGGAATTATCAGCAACAGCAAGACACACCTGAGCCGCCGTCTCATTGTTCCGCCTCATCCCTAAACTCTCTGTGTCTGCCTGTCTGTGTCTGTCTCCCTTTTAGGATCAGCCTGGCACCGCTTCATGCCCTGCCTCCTTTCTTCTAATCTTGCCTCCCTGGCCTGTTCCATCTACTCCAGATTAACTGAGAAACACTGAGGAGATTCTAAAACCTAAGAACAACAGACGTGCTAGATACAAAGAATACAGGGCAGTGCCTTCCTCAGTCACATCCCTCCTGCCCTCTCCCAGTCCCACAATGAGTTTTATAAATATTTTGTCAGACAGACATTGCACTCCCAGTTTTTATCATTATCAGCCATTTCCTTATTATCTGCGGTTTACGATGCATTTGCTCCAGGGAAGTTCCCGAGATAAGGCAGCAGCAGATGACTGAGCCACTTGTTGATGTCCACTTGTGTCAAGCCTGTTAAGAATGATTTTTGGGGGGATTTGTTGAATGTGCCAGACTGTCCAGTGAGTGGTGATTATCCCCTGCATCTGCTCTGGAGTCGGCCTCGTCCCCTCCTTTGCTCTGTTCTCATTTATCTCTCTTCAGCAGGTGAGCCAGCGATCTGTACTTCTATGATACGTAAAATACTTCTAATTTCACAGTAGAATTTGGGGGCTGCTATGAAAACGCATATGTTTTAAGAGTGAATTGAGTCAGAGGTTTAAACATAAAGCCCCCTTGATTTAGAATCAGAAATTAATATGATGGAGGGAGGGTATAGCTCAGTGGTAGAGTGCATGTCTAGCATGCATGATGTCCTGGGTACAATCCCCATTGCCTCCATTTAAAAACAAATAAATAAACCTAATTATGCCCCCCAAAAAGAAAAAATAAATTAACATGAGGATGAAGCTACAGAGTGATTATGCGTGTCTTCTGAAACTTCCTTCTGTCTTTCTGCAGGAAATTCTACGGAGAGAAGTTCGGAATCTACTTTGCTTGGCTGGGCTGTTACACTCAGATGCTCTTCCTGGCAGCAGTCGTGGGGGTGACTTGCTTTCTGTGTGGATATTTTAATCAAAATAACTGTACCTGTGGGTAACTTGTCTTTATTCGTTGTTACCGTGCTTACTTAACTTAGAATGACATTCTCCAGGAGCATCAATTTTGCTGCAAATGGCCCTATATTGTCAGGTTTATGGCTGAGTCGTATTCCATTGTATAAATATACCACTTCTTTAGCCAGTCATCCGCTGATGGACATTTAGGCTGTAACCATGTCTTAGCTACTGTAAATAGTGCTGCTATGAACATTGGGATGCAGGTGTCATCCTGAAGTAGGGTTCCTTCAGGATACATGCCCAGGAGCAGGATTCCTGGGTCATATGGCAAGTCTTTTCCTAGACATTTGAGGGAACTCAATACTGTTTTCCACAGTGGCTGCACCAAACTGCATTCCACCCAGAAGTGTAGGAAGTACCCCTTTCTCCACAGCCTCTCTAGCATTTGTCATTTGTGGATTTTTGAATGATGGCCATTATGACTGGTTTGAGATGATACCTCATTGTAGTTTTGATTTGCATTTCTCTGATAATTAGTGATATTGAGCATTTTTTCATGTGCCCATTGATCATTTGTATGTCTTCCTTGGAGAATTACTTGTTTAGGTCTTCTGCCCATTTTTGGTTTAGGTTATTTGGTTGTTTCTTATTAAGTCATTTGAGCTGCTTATATATTCTGGAGATCAAGCCTTTGTCAGTTTCATTTGCAAAAATATTCTCCCATTCTGTAGGTTGTCTTTTTTTTTACTTATGGTATCCTTTGCTGTGCAGAATCTTGTAAGTTTCTTTAGGTCCCATATGTTTATTCTTGCTTTTATTTCTATTGCTTGGGTAGACTGCCCTAAGGGAACATTTCTGAGATGTATGTCAGATATTTTGCCTGTATTTTCTTCTAGGAGGTTTATTGTATCTTGTCTTATGTTTATCTTGCTGAAGAGACTGTCTTTATTCCATTGTATATTCTTGCCTCCTTTGTCGAAGATTAGTTGACCAAAAGTTTGTGGGTTCATTTCTGGGATCTCTATTCTGTTCCATTGGTCTATATGTATGTTTTTGTACCAATAACATGCTGTCTTGATGACTGTAACTCTATAGTATTGTCTGAAGTCTGGGAGAGTTATTCCTCCAGGCTCTTTCTTTTTTTTCTTCAGTAATACCCTGGAATTTCTATGTCTTTGATGGTTCCATATAAATTTTATTGTGATTTGTTCTAGTTCTATGAAATATGTCTGGGGTAATTTTACAGGGATTGCATTAAATCTGTAGATTGCCTTGGGCAGTGTGACAATTTAAACAATATTGATTCTTGCAATCCAAGAGCATGGGATACCTTTCCATTTTTTAAAGTCTTCTTCAATTACCTTCACCAATGGTTTATAGTTTTCTGTGTATAATTCTCTCACCTCTGTGGTTAGATTTATTCCTAGAAATTTTATTACTTTGGGTGCTATTTTAAAGTGTTTTATTTCTTTACTTCCTTTTTCTGTTGATTCATCATTAGTGTAAAGAAATGCAACTGATTTTTGAACATTAATCTTGTAACCTGCTACCTTGCTAAATTCTTCAATCAGCTCTAGTAGTTTTGGTGTGGACCTTTTAGGGTTTCCTATATATAGTGTCGTGTCATCTGCATGTAGTGACACTTTTACCTCTTCTTTTCCAATTTAGACCCCTTTTACTTCTCTTACTTGCCTGATTGCTATGGTCAGGACTTCCAAGACTATGTTGAATAGGAGTAGTGATAGTGGCATCCTTGTCTTGTCCCAGAATTTAGTGAGAAGCTTTTGAGGTTTTCACCATTTAGTGCTATGCTGGCTGTAGGTTTGTCTTATATAGCTTTCATGATGTTGAGTTATGTTCCCTCAATACCCACTTTGGTGAGAATTTTTATCATAAATGGGTGTTGAATTTTATCAAAAGCTTTTATGCATCTATTGAAATGATCATGTGGTTTTAATCCTTTCTCTTGTTGATATGAAGTATTACATTGATTGATTTGCATATGTTGAACCACCTTTGTGTCCCTGAGATGAACCCCATTTGAGCATGTTGTATAATCTTTTTTATGTGCTGTAGGATTCTATTTGCTAGTATTTTGGAAAGGATTTTTTTGCATCTGTGTTCATCAGTGATATTGGTCTGTAATTCTCTTTTTTGGTGGTGTCTTTGCCTGGTTTTGGTGTCAGGGTGATGGTGGCTTCATAGAATGAGTTTGGGAATATTCCTTCTTTTCAATCTTCTGGAAGAGTTTGAGAAGGACTGGTATGAGTACTTTTTGTATGTGTGGTAGAATTCCCTGGTGAAGCTGTCCAGTTCTGGACTTTTATTTGTAGGGATTTTTTTTTTTATTGTTAATTCGATTTCATTCCTAGTGATCGGTTTGTTCAAGTGGTCAGTTTCTTCTTGATTCAGTCTTAGTGGACTATATGTTTCCAGAAACTTGTCCATCTCCTCTAGGTTATCCCTTTTTTTATGTTGTTTTTCATGATATCCTCATATGATATTCTATATTTCTATGTTATTTGTTGTAATTTCTCCATTTTCCTTTCTTATTTTGCAAATTTGTGCTCTCACTTTTTTCTTCTTTGTGAGTTTGGCCAGAGGTTCTCGATTTTATTTACTCTTTCAAAAAATTGCTTTTGGTTTGATTGATTATTTTCTCTATTTCTTTGAATCTATTTTATTTATTTCCTCCCAGATCTTAATTATTTCCTTCCTTCTGCTGACTTTTGGGTGTTTTTGCTCTTCTGTTTCTAGTTCCTATAACTGGTGGGTTAGATTGTTTATTTGATATTGTTCTTCTTTTTTGAGGAAGGCCTGTATCGCCCTAAACTTTCCTCTTAGCACTGCTTTTGCTTTGTCCCATGAGTTTTTTGTGGTTGTTTTCATTTTCATATGTCTCAAGGTATTCCTTAATTTCAACTTTGATTTCATCATTGACCCATTTTTTTTAATAACATGTTGTTTAATCTCTATGCTTTCCTTTTTTTTATGCTTTGTTTCTCTGAAGTTGATTTCTAGTTTCAATGGCATTGTGGTCAGTAAGGATGCTTGAGATAATTTCTGTCTTCTTAAAATTGTTGAGGCTTCTTTTGTGACCAAGTACATGATGAATCCTAGAAAATGTTCCACGCACACTTGAAAAGAATGTATATCCTATTTTGGGTGGTTGTAATGCTCTGAAAATATCCACTAAATCTAATTTTTCTATTGTATCATTTAATTTCTCTGTTGCCTTATTTATTTTTTGTGTGGAAGATCTGTCTAGTGATGTTAATGTGGTGTTAAAACTTCTGACAATGATTGTATTCCCATCAATTTCCCCGTTTATCTCTGTTAGTAGTTGTTTTATGTACTTAGGTGTTCATGTTGGATGCATATATATTAATGATTGTAATATCCTCATCTTGTATTGCTCCTTTAATCATTATAAAATGCCTTTATTTATCTTTCTTTATGGCCCTTCTTTTAAAGTCTATTTTGTCTGAAATCAGAACCGCTACACCTGCTGTTTTGGAGTTTCCATTTGCATGGAATATCTTTTTCCGTCCATTCACTCTCAATCTATATGTGTCCTTCTCCCTAAAGTATGTCTCTTTGTATGCAGTTTATTGAAGTTTCTTGCTTTATTATCCAGTCTGCCACTCTGTCTTTTCACTGGAGCATTTAGTTCATTATCATTAAGAGTAATTAATGATAAATGAGTGTTTATTACTATTTTGAACTTATATTTGCAGTTGATTTCGTATTTCTTCTTTGTTCCTTTCTTCTTCCTTTTGTGGTTTGGTAATTTTCCTTTGTGTTATCTTGGATTCTATTTAGTTTTTGTGACTCACTTGTAAGTTTTGGCTTGTGGTTACACTTTTTTGTAAGTCTGTTAACCAATTACTGTAACTGTGTGTACTAAACATATAGTAATGTAATCTCAAACCCATCCTACCGAGAATAAAAAATTTAAGAAAAAAGAAGAAAGAAAAAATACTCTATATTTTCTTGCTTCCCTCTCCCACTCAATGATTTAGATGTCTTCTTTTACAATTTCATGTTTATTCTATTTGTAATTCATGGTAGTTATCACCTTTCCAGTTATGAGCTCTCATTTCTGTATCATCCTGCTTCTTTTTTATTTAGAGTATACCTTACAATATTTCTTTTAGCATGGGTTTAGTGTTGCTAAAGTCTTTTAGCTTTTCTTCTCTGTGAAATTCATTACCTCTCCTTCTATTCTAAAGGATAGCCTTGCTGCAGAAAGTATCCTAGGCTGCATCTGTTTTTTCATTCAGGACTTTGAATATATCTTTCCACTCCCTTCTGGCCTGTAGTGTTTCTGTAGAGAAATCAGCTGAGAGACTTATCTTGTAACTCACTCTTTGTTTTTCTCTTGCTGCCTTTAGGATCATTTCTTTATCCTTCAGTCTGGCCATCTTGATTTTGATATGTCTTGGTGTGAGTCTCTTTAGGCTCTTCCTGTTTGGGAACCTCTGGGCCTCCTGTACTTGGGTGTCTGATTCTTTTTTTATGTTTGGGAATTTTTCATTCATGATTTATTTAAATACCTTTTCCATCCCCTTTGTTCTTTCTTCCCCTTCTGGAACTCTTATGATGCATAGATTGGCATGCTTTATATTATCTCATAGGTTCCTTATATTGTTTTCATTGTTTTTTATTTTTTTCTCTCAACTGTTCTGATTGTGTGCTTTCTGTTGTCCTGTCTTCTAGGTCACTTATTCGTTCCTCTGCATTATCTAGCCTGCTTTGTACAGCCTTTAGGTCAGATCTCATTTCAGCCAATGAATTTACCAATTCTACTTGGCTCTTCTTTATAGCTACTATTTTGTTTTTGACATATTTTATGTCTCTAAACACTATCTCTTTTAGTTCCTTCAGTAATTCGATCACTTCTTTTTAGAAATCTTGATCTAGTAGGCCATCAATGTCTATTTCATTGATCGTACTTTCAGGGGATTTCTCTTGCTCTTTTAATTGGGAATACTTCCTCTGCTTCTTCAACTGCTCATATCTCTCTGGCACTGTGGCTTAAGGAGTATCACTTATCTTTTGTGGCCCTTAAAGGGGTTTATTTCTTTATCTATCTAAGGCCTATGCTGGAATAAAACTTAAAAACGAGAGAGAGAAAGAGAATTTTAAAAGAATGGAGGAAAAGAAGGTTTGAAAACATTGTATAATCAATAATAGAAGAGCAAGTTGAAGAAGAATAGGAATCGAGTTGAGATGTCTTTAAAACCTTAATAAAAAGAAGAAAAAAATCAATACACAATATTTAAAACCTGTGAATAATCAATAACAGATCAAATCCAAGAGAATTAAAAATGAAATGAGAATTGTAAACGTATAGAACTGTTTAAAAAGTAAAGATTAAAAAGCTAATAGAAAATAAAACAGGTATAAAAAGATTTAAAAAACAAAGATGTGTTCTCCTAGAGACTGAATGCTCTTAATGGTTTTATTGAGAGGTCTTTGTGTCTTCACCCTGTTTCATGAACTCAGCTTGCTCTCTTGGTCCCCTTGTCTGTGCTGCTCACAGTGTCCATTGGCAAGAAGATTGTGCCCCTCCAACACTGGGTCAGGTGCTGCTCTCCTTTGCGGTGGGCGGGTGAGTCACTCCCCATCTGGATGCCACAGTCAGTGCTGTGTCAATTGCTCCATAGGTGGGCTCAGCTTCAAGAATAACAGGTTTATGGAGATATAATTCACATACCATAAAATGCAGCCTTTGAAAGTGTGCATTAGGGTTTTATGTACATTTCAGGTTTGTGTAGCCATCACCCCCAAAAGGAACCTGTACCCTTTAGTAAGTCAGTCCCTAACCTTCCTTTCCCTTAGCCCTCAGCAGCCACCACTCTACTTTCTGCCTCTATGGGTTTGCCTGTTCTAGGCATTTCATATAAGTAGAACCATACAGTATGCTGCCTTTTTTGATTATCGTTTTTCATTTAGTGTGACGTTGTCAAGGCTCATCCATCGTGTAGCATATATCAATACCCAAATTCCTTTTTGTATTCAAATAATATGCCATAGTTATAAATACACCACATTGCTTATCCATCCATCAGTTGATGATGAATAATTCTGCTGTAAATGCTCATGGACAAGTTTTTGTGTGAACACATATTTCCACTTCTCTTCAGGATATATCAAAAAATGGAATTGCTGGGATGTATTCTACTTTTAACATTTTGAGGAATTGCTAATATAGCTTTTAAAGTGACTGAAGCATTGTATATTTCCAGAAGTAATGTATGAGGAGTCCAGTTTCTCCACATCCTCATCTACACTTTTTATTAATGGGTTTATAGATTCATATTTATATATCATATATCATATATATTTGTCATCCTAGTTGGTATGAAGTGGTATGTCATTGTGATTTTGATTTCTGTTTCCCTAATGCCTACTGATGTTGAACATCTTTTTATGTGCTTAGTTCCCATTCGTATGTCTTCTTTGGAGAAACATCTACTCAAATTCTTTGCCCATTTTAATTATATTTGTCTTTTTATTGTCATGTTTTAAGCCTTCTTTATCTATTCTGGATAAAAGTCCCTTATCAGGGAAAATTTTGGAAATATTTTCATCCATCCTGTGGATTGTCTTCTTACTTTCTTGATGAAGACCTTTGAAGCACAGAAGTTTTTAATTTTACTGAATTCCAGTTTACTTAATTTTTTTTCTTTTGTTGTTTGTGCTTTTGGTGTCATATATTACAAGTATTTGTAATCCAAAATCCTGAAGATTTTCTCATTGTTCATTTTCTAAATGTTTTATACTTTCAAGTCTGTGATTTATTTTGAGTTAATTTTCATAAATGGTGTTAAGATAAAAGTTCAGTTTTCTTTCTTTCCAGGTGTAAGTACAGGTGTCCCAGCATCATTTTTGTAAAGATTATTTTTTCCCCCTTTGGATTGTCATGGCACCTTTGTCAAAAATTAAATGGCTGCATGTAAGACTTTGTTTATGGTCTCTTAGTTCTTTTCTCTCAATCTATTTTTCTGTCCTTTCAGCAAGTACCACACTGTATGGATCACAGTTTTGTTAGTGAGTTTTGAATTTGGAAACTTCAAAACTTTGTTCTTTTTCAAGATTGTTTTGACTATTTTGGGTATCTTGCATTTCCATATTAGTTTTAGGATCAGCTTGTTCATTTCTGCCAAAAAGCCAGAGCATCATTGAA
Source organism: Vicugna pacos (assembly GCF_048564905.1). Taxonomy (NCBI): domain Eukaryota; kingdom Metazoa; phylum Chordata; class Mammalia; order Artiodactyla; family Camelidae; genus Vicugna; species Vicugna pacos. The sequence continues at coordinate 2,779,501 of NC_133010.1, read as the reverse complement.
TATATAGGTCATTTTGAGGACAATGGCCATCCTAACAATAATAAGGCTTCTGATCTATGAACACAGAAGAGCTTTCCATTTATTTTAGGTCATTTTTAACTTCTATCAGTAGTATTTTAGTTTTCAATATACAAGTTTCAGATATTTTTCTCAGTATTTCACATATTTTTCTTAATATTACTAATTATTTTATTCATTTTGATGCTATTGTAAATGAAAAGGTTTCCTTCATTTTATTTTTAGATTATTCACTGCTGTTGGATAGAAATATAATTACTTTTTATATATTGATTTGTGTCTTACAAATTTGGTCAGACTGGGTTATTAATTCTAAGAGGATTTTTTCTATTCTCTCTATTTTTCCTTTGTGGATTCCTTGTGATCTCAATATATAATATCATGTCATCTGGAATTGAAACAGTTTTATTTCTTTCTTTCTAATCTAGAGACTTTATTTTCTTTGTCTGATTGCTTTGACTAGAACCTCTAGTACAATGTTGATTTTGGGAGGGAATAATTCAGTGCTTCTGCATTATGTATGATCTTTGCTTCAGGTTTTTCATAGATGTTCTTTGTCAAGTTGAGGAAGTTCTCTTCTATTCCTAGTTTATATCCATTATTCTATTAATATGGTGTATTACATGAATTGACTTTTGTATTTTGTACTGCCTTTGCATACCTGGATACATCCCACTTAATGGTGGTCTATTTTATATGTTACTGTTTTGGATTTGCTTGTATTCTGTTGAGGATTTTTGCATTTATATTCATAAGAGATAGTCTTTAGTTTTCTTGTGATGCCTTTGTCTGGTTTTTGTATCAGTGTGATACTAGTCTCATTGAATGAATTGGGAAGTGTGCCCACCTCTTTATTTTCAGACGAATTTGTGAAGCATTTTTTGTCTGTTTTTGTTTTTTCTTTAAGTAGTTGATGGAATTCACCAGCAAAGCCATACGGGCCTAGCATTTCTTTCTGTGAATGTTTTGGATTGTTATTTCAGTCACTACTTACTGTAGGCTTATTTGAGTTTTCTACTTCTCCTTGAATTAACTTCAGTCATTTATGTACTTCTAGGAATTTATCCATTTCATCTAGGTTATCTCATTTATTGGCTATATAATTATTCATGGTATTCCCTTATATTCCTTGTTATTTTTGTAAGGGCAGTAGTGACATCCTTCCTTTCATTTCTCATTTTACTAATTTGAATCTTCTCTCTTTTATTTTTTCAGTACTAGATAAAATTTGTCAATTTTATTAATCTTTTCAAAGAACCAACTATTCCTTTTGTTGATTATTCTCTGTTGTTTATCTATTGTCTATTCCATTTATTTCTGCCTTTAGTATTTTGATTAGAATGTTTAATTCATTTACATTAATGTAATTTCTTATCAGGTTGAAGTTATATCTGCTGTCTACTTTCTATATGTCTTTTTTTCCCATTCCTCTATTACCTACACATTTTTGTACAAAGTAAGCATTTTGAAGTGTGTCATTTTAATTTGTTTATTTTATCTTTTTCTTCTCCTCCTCCTCCTCTTCCTCCTCCTCCTTCTCTTCCATTGCCCTGGAGATTATAATTAACATCTTGTTTTAAAGCAATCTAGTTCACATGAATACCAACTTAATTTCAACAGTACACAAAAACTTTGCTTTGGTAACAGTCTTTTCCCTCCCCCTCCTCATGCTGTGACTGTCATACAAATTGCACCTTTATGCATTTATAAGTGCATCTACACAGTTTCATAAGTATTGTTTTATGCAATTGTCTTTTACATCAAATAGAACAAAACATTTACATGTAATACTTGATTTATACTGTTTTATTTTTTTACTCATGTAGTAGTGCTCTTTATTTTTCAGGTGAGTGTCCCTTCATTTACACCTGCTGGACTTTCCTTAGTATTTCTTGTAGGGCAGTCCTGCTAGAAATGGATTCTTTCAGATTTTGTTTTTGTCTTAATTTCTCCTTTAATTTTTTTAAAGAATCATTTTGCTGGCTATAAAATACTTGGTGACAGTCTTTTCCTTTTATCTCTTTGATGATACCATCCACTGTCTTCTGGTCTCCATAGTTTTCGATGAGAAATCAACTGTCTTACTGAGGAGCCTTTCTATATGTTGAGCCACTTTTCTCTTTTGGCTGTCAAGATACTTTATTCTTGTGTTTTGACACACTGAATCTGATGTGCCTATTTTAGATGTCTCTACGTTTATACCACGTGGAGTTTGTTGAGCTGCTGGGATGTACAAATTAATGTTTTCATCAAATTTGGGACGTTTTCAGCCATTATTTCTTTATATATTCTTTCTCCCCCTTTTTTTCTCTCCCTACTTTTGGCGCTCCCATTATGTGTGTATTGGTATTGTTGATGGTGTCCCACCTATCTCTGACACAGTGTTCATTTTTTTTTATTCCTTTTTCTTTCTGTTCCACAGACTGGATAATCTCAGTAGTTTTAATTTAACTGACTTTTTCTTCAACAAGTTCATATCTACAGAGAAACCTCTTATTGAAGTTTTTATTTTAGTCATTATATTTGTATCTCTTGAATTTCTAGTTGGTTTTTATTATAAATTTTATTTATTGATATTCTCTGTACAATGAGATGTGCACATAATTTAATCCTTTAGGCATGGTTTCTGTTAGTATTTTGAACATATGTGTAATTGCTTATTTATGTCTTTGTCTAGTAAGTCCAGTGTCTGGGCTTCCTCAGGGAGTTTCTATTGACTACTTTTTCCCCTTCTGTTATGGGCAAA